>NC_143571.1:44425000-44675000 GCF_054136105.1 Typopeltis vanoorti
TGCAGATAGCAATTAACATGTTAGAGAATTGGTACTGCAGATGGCGTATATCAATCAACCCATGGAAAAGCTACGCAGTACTATTTACCAGACGTAAAGCACAACCATACAGATGTTTGGAAAAATCATCCCTTGGCACAACTCAGCCAAATATCTAGGAGTTCAGCTTGATAAACGCCAAAACTTCAAGACGCACATAAATAGTATCTTCACTAAAGTTAATCAGACTATAGCACAGTTTTACCCACTCTTGAATAGGAATAGCTTCCTAAACATAAACAGCAAGGTTCTCCTCTACAAATCAGTAATAAGACCTCAACTAACTTACACCTCACCCACCTGGGGACATACGGTTAAGTGAAATATCCAAAGACTACAAACCATCCAAAATAAATGTCTAAGAATGACGTTTAATGCCCCTTGGTTCATCAGAAACCTCCAATTACACCGAGAAGCCAACTTTAGATATCGAGACACATGATAGGCATTGCAGAAAAATTCTTCACAATCACGGATAATCACTCAAATCAGCTAATTCGACAGGCACCGGACTACAAACCCTCAGATCGTTTCAAGCACAGAAAACCGAAGTCCTTCATTGTAAGAGAAAGCTCAGGGGCACGCGCCGGCCATATGTGCAATGTGTGCACATTGCACACAGACGCCAGGATAGTAAAGGCGCCAAAGATTTGGTATGATATTTTAAATAAAATGAATTTTGTCAGCAAAATACTGCAGTCTTCATCTATGAATCTTCAACTTACTTTAGATGCAGTCTTCTTCTTCTTCTTCTGCAGCTTCTCCCACTTAAGTGGGATCACTGTTGATGATGAGCCTCCTCCACATCCTCCTGTCTTTGGCTGTCACCACACCCAAGTTCTTCATCTTCAAGTCCTCTTCTACCAGCTCCCTCCATCTCCTCTTTGGCCGCCCACGCTTCCCCCTTCCTTGCACATCCATCTGCATGACCCTTCTTCCCACATAGTCGTCCTCCCTCCTCATCACATGACCAAACCATCTCAACCTTGCCTCCTGTATCTTCGCTCCTAAGTTCGTAACTTTCATCGTTCCCCTGACATAGTCATTTCTCAGACGATCCTTTCTGGTCACACCGCACATCCACTTAAGCATTCTCATCTCTGTGACTTCCATCCTGCTGATGTTATTTTTCCTCAGGGCCACAGTTTCTATAGCATACGTCATAGATGGCCTCACTACTGTCCTATAGATGCATTGAATGATCTAAATCAATTTTTAAATGATTATAGGTCTGATGAAACTTTCAAAGAAACTATAGGAAGCTAAAATTAATTGCATCAAAATTTGACGCAGAATCTGTATTTTGTAGTAGTAGACCACTAAGGAGACGTAAAAAGACAACAGAATTTGATTACGAACATGAAAATATGAATTCATTTCAGTTTTTGTATTTGTTAAGTACTTCACGAAATAAAGAATATTCATTATCTTGTTGTTAAAAGTTACGACAAAAATTAACACATAATAATCATTCAGACATTGACACAGACGATTTATGCGAAGAAATTTTACACTGTCAACCATTTATTTCTAATTGTAAAAACGATATATATCAGATAATTCAGTATATTTATTCAAACGACTTAATTACAGTTTATCCAAACTTCACAATTGCTCTTCGGATTCTTTTGTCATTACCAGTATCTGTAGCATCTACTGAACGGTCCTTTTCTAAACTTAAAATTATTAAAAAATACTTGCGCTCCACAATGGTACAAGGCAGACTTTCAAATCTTGCCATTATATCAGTAGAGTCAGATATTTTGGATCAACTTGATATACTTTTGTTCAATAAACTTATAATTAATATATTTCGTATTTCATTTTAACTTACTGATACGTTTTTATAAAGTGATTTTTTATTGGGAGGAGGGGTATAGGGACGCCAACTAAAGTTTTGCACACAGGCGCCGGACACTATTGGCGCACCCCTGAGAAAGCTAATACAACATAAAAAGCTCACAAATAGCAGGTAATTAACCTACAATAATCTCATCACCCACAAACTAAAATCGACCGGAGAAACTTGCACTTTTTCAGACAACAGTATAGGATCACTAGATGGTGCGAGTTGTCTACCGTACTCTAGCTCCAATGTCTTCAATATCATTAGTAACTATGACCTGTTGTTATTATTATTATTATTATTATTATTATTATTATTATTACCAGATTCTTCCAGGAACACAAGGACTCATCGAAGTGGCCACATATCACCCGCACCAGCTGTCCTACTTTCTTGAGTTCATTCACGCTTTCTGTTCACGTTATTGCTGATGGCTAACGATGGAGCTCCGTCTCCCCTCCAATTTCAAAAGTAAGTTAGTACTAAAAAAGCTATCCCTATTGTCTTTGGTGAATAAAAATGTTAAAATGAATTTATTATTATTATTATTATTATTATTATCATCATCTCCAAAATTCTTGAAAAAAATAACATATAATAGACTATAGAACTATTTATAGAATTACAACATTATCTCACAAAATTAAAAGCACCATCAACTTATTAGAAGATATCGTCGACACCATAAGCAAAGCTATCGATAAAAATAAGTACGCTGTCCTTATACTGCTTGATTTAACCAAACTTATGATCCACTTGAACACGACCTACTGCTGACCAAACTACATTCAATCGGAATAAGAGGAGCACTCCATACCTGGTTCAGGAAGTAAGACCGTTCCATGGGTTTGCGCCGCCTAGTTGCAAAATTTTTGTGTCCTCCCCCCCCCCTCCATTAAAAATTAAAAGATCCCGAAGTACAATAACACGCTACAAATCGTTTTATTATACTGCAGCACAAGGTACATAAAATTCCCTAGGATTTATATCTAATATTAGTCTTTTAAGGCCGTTATTTTTTCCTCTAATCTCTCTGTGAAATGCTTATTTATAAAATTGAATACATTCAGAATGACGAAAAAATATAAGTACATTGTCATCATCATTGGCTCGACATCCTGGACTGTCGAGCTAATGATGATGACAATGGCTCGACTGTCGAGCCATTGTCATCATCATTGGCTCGACAGTCCAGGATGGGCCAAGGCCTTCCTCTGAAGATTTCGCCAGCTACTTTTATTTCTGGCTTGGACACTCCAGTTTTTCTCATTTATGGCTTGAAAATCCTTTTCAATGACATCTTCCCATCGTAATCTTGGTCTTTCTCGTTTTCGCCTTCCTTGGGATTTTGCAAGAAATAATTTTTTTACAGGATTGTTATCGTTCATTCTTATGAGATGTGCAGTCCAGTTCAAACGATTATTTTCAGAAATTTGATTATCTTTGTTGTATATTAAACATACAGTGTATGCAAGATGATAAAAAAGATGGTTTTTAAATACAGTTGTAAAAATTGTAAGAGTACGTAAGCATTATGAAGACTGAATAACTATTATTTAAAAAAAATTATTAATAATAATGGCATGTTATAATTAAGATGAAAAGCCAAACGGCTATATTTTCTGGCGAAGTTAATTAAATTAAGGGGATAAAAATCCCTTAATCACTTGCGCTTGGATTCGCGGATAGTTCTTCGGCATGAAACTCGTAGATCGTAGTTTTCGATCTTAGAGTTTCGCATACGGGCTATAAAATAATAAGGGATTTTTATCCCCTTAATTTAATAATTGCATGTATTAATCCTACCTACTCTAACAAAAACGAAGTACTTAGCATTGAACCTTTTGTTATTATGGTATTAAAAATGTAACTATTCTCGAAGACACCAATAAAATTATTATTGTTATTAAAAAAAACAAAACATTATTATTCGTTTACATAGACCAATTCTGCTTATTACAACAAACGCTTGTATTATAGTGTTTCATTTTTGTGTATCTATTTTTGTGTGCATCTAAGTTCTTTGAAAGGGAATAAATATTTAAAAAAATATTGAGTTAAAAAAAAGAGTCAAATTTCCATGCTTCGTAAACAATTTTCCAAGGACTGCCATATTTGTTCTCCTTTATTACCGAAGCAAAAATGACAAAAAAAAAAAAAAAAAAAAGAAACGAATTTTTTTTTCTTGTGCTTTTATACGAACATATCAAGTATAATTCATTATTGAAAGTCAACTATTTCCGTATAAATGAAACCATTGCCTTTTCATGCAAGCAAATGAATATAAAAAAGCAAAGTTATTTTGCCTTTTTTTTTTTTGTTATTATTCAAAACATTCATTTCATTACATGCAAACAGAAATGATCAAATACGGCACGAGAACCAGACCCAACACATTCCTATTCGGAGTTCTTTAATGGATTTGCTGTTAACTTTTCAAAAAGCTTAACAAAAAGACGATATTGGAGAGAGAGAGAGAGAGATAGAGAGAGAGAGAGAGAGTACACATTACATTGAGCTTAAGGGATTCAATGATATTTTAATTTTAATAGCGGGACACTCTTTGAATTAAAACAAATCTTTTAAGTTCATTGAAATGACCTTTAAAATAAACATACGACGTTCCACTAAGTCAGGACATACATAATGGTGTCCTCGGTTTACAAATGAATCAATATCTCTGTAATATCAAAAATCTGACCATTTCACTTTGCTGGTCGTGTTAACATTTATTCTTCCACCCCATCGCAAAATGAATTTGCTGATCACTAGTTTCTTCCATAAAGGAATGTAGTGATTGCAAATGTGATCCGCCAGTTAACTGGTTTATTGCATAATGTCACTGCTCCTTCATAGAGGTCATTTATGTCATATGTAAGGCTAAAAATATATCGCTGCTTGTTCGTAGCATCGGATTGTTTCCCTTTGACTTCTGCTTATGACCAAACATGAAGTGTCACTTCAAGATTTCCATCAATGAATGAACGTGATTAAGGCAGTTGCGGTAGAGCCATCCTACAGAGAGAAAAAGAAAGCCTTCAAATCGTATGGAGATCTTCTACTTACAACAGCGAATAATGAAGCAACTTGAATCGGTGAATATTTTGGTGAATTTGTTCAAAAATATCTTTCAGCGTAATTGATACTATTTTCCAAAGCCTGTGGCTTAGTATTAACTCTTCATTTTTTCCCAAATACTATGGAAACATTTCAAGCTGGTATTTAATGTACATGAAAAGATATTGAGACAACTTCAAGGAATATAAGCAAGTACATGGACTGTAGCATTCTTAACGCTGTAGATATTCTGAAATAGAAGAAAACTTTACTCTTATTTTTTTAAATTAAAATTACAGATAATTTTTCAGCTCCTGCAATGTAACTGTTGAGTCTCTTGTCTAAACAACAAAAAAAAAAAACTACTACCGTATTTACTCGAATATAATTCGAGTTTTTCAGGAAAAAATTAAATTGACGTTTATAATTAAATTCTCAGTATTCATTATAATTTATACCTGCCTCACATTATTTATAAAATAAATTTGTTCAAATTTTAATTATCAACGTTATTTACGCGATTGGCCGTTCACCTTCATCAAGCGATATACTTGAATCTTTAGCGGCAATGCTTTTGTAATTAAATTAATTATTTATGGGGAAATCATGTCGCAAGCTTTCAAAATCCAGTTCTAATGATGGTTTCTTAATCCCCCCTCCCAATGGCAAACCAAGATCAAGTAGAAGTCAATGCTCTCACTCCCACATTTCCTCTACTGGTTGCCTCCATCTCTAGGCATATGATTGGTGCGGTATTAACAAAAGATCGAGCGACTCAACGACAAAGGTAAGCCGACAATTGTTGAGTTGAAATGCTGATTCTTTTCAAACGAATTCTAAAATATCTGAAACTGCCATAACAACATTCACTATCTATTTCTTGCCGTTTTAAACCTTTTTCGTGTGCGAACTATATGTGAAACGTTTTAATTTCTTTTTTCGTAAAGTAAAAACCAAGGGTACGAGATATATGCGAGAGCGAGTTATATTCGAGTAAATACGGTAGTTAAGCACATTTGAGTAAAGTTATCACCGTTGTAGTAACATCATTTTCTCTCAAACTGCTTCCCCAATCATTACCATTTGGGTCCATTTTGCATGGACCCAAAGAAATGGTAGGTTCCAACAGGACTGTATGTGGGATGCTGCACCACAATTTTCCAGCCGATCTTCGCGATAAATTCATCCCAAGTAATGAATTGTTGTCTCATATGGATAAATGCAGTGTTTCTAAGCAGGATTCGTCAACACGCCAATATTGCACTTTGGAATATTGGCGACACGCACCCAATCACGGTAAATAATCCTTAGTGTGAATTTGGATTGGTATCTCGTATGTTCTCCCCATTCCTTCAATGATTTGGAGATATAAAGAAAGAATGACTCTTATACGAATTCTATACACGACTACCTGCTTAAACAGGGTGAATTGCTTTAGGGGAAAATTATCATCTTCCCGTTCGCTAGTGACTGCGAACGGGAAGTTGCTAATAGGAACCCAACAGTCTGTAGAAGTATCTCAACATTCGTTTCCCCCTCTGGGATGGTCACTTGGAACATTGACTCGGATATACCTAGAATGGTACCATAAACAGAAAACATCAACTCACCATTGGGTGCGTGTCGTCTCCGAAAATAACTGATCGATGCGAGAAACAAAGGATGGACGGAATCATTAATCACGTGCCACGATTGGTCAAATGAGTGCATCTGATCAATCGTAGTCAGTAAATGACACATTTAGGGACTTGGAGGGGAATGTATTTGAATGCATCATTTGACTCTGTACAAAATGGGATATAACAGCAAACGACATGGGAGAATGGTTGCATGGAATCGTGAATCCTGGTTCCTGTTATTTCATGCCAACGTCAGAAAAGAGTATTGCGACAACAACACAAAGTCATGGATCCATCGCGCTTGGTCACTAATATAAACAGTCCGAGGAGTCAAAAAGCCTAGTGACTTTGTGCTTCGCAACCATATGCCTGGGGAAGAAGTGTCCTAGGTTCGATTCCAGTCGACGATGCGAGGAGCTTAAGGATCTTCCTCGGCCATAGCCAAGTTAGCTGGTCTTGGGCGTGGATAGCAGGGTTTTTTCCACCAGTTTATCTGGGGTTTTTCATCCCGTAAGCAGGCAAACCGGTCCCCGTGGACACACACGGATTACAGTCAGGAATACTGACCCAGCCATAGGCCTGATTCATCAGCTATGCCAGTTCCGGAACCAGGATAAAATATTTTTTTGGGGAGGGAACTGTGTATCATTATACGATAATTAATTAATTTAATTAACTAATATAAACGTTGCAATGAGTTGAAGTTCAGTTTTCCTAGAACTCTTTAAGTCTTTCGATTCCAGCAGAGCAAAGCACGAATGACGAGGCTTGCCTGAATATCGTTGCCAACTAAGTACATTCATTCATGTTGACCATTTATTCTGAATATGACTGATACTTGCAATTGGATAATGGACTGTGTTATGCGACGCATCATCCAGAAATGGTTACAGGAAATGTGGCAGAAGGAAATATGACCTACTTTCGGCAAATCTCATCGAACAGTAGGAATTCCTCATGTGGTAATTATGGACTTTTTTTTTTTAACTGGCATGGAAGCTATTTCTGAAGGTTCACAGTGGTTCAACACACGCTATTAGGTGAATATATCTAATACAAGGGTTACTCAATATGCTTGCTAGGTTAATGAGTACTAAAAACTTGTCGCTGAGAATGAATGCTAGCAAACTGTCCATGTTTATTGTTTCAGAAACAAATAAAAATAAAATTAAAAATAAAATACAAATAAAAAGAGATCAGTTATGCTCCAGAATTGAATTCAATTCCGATTTTAAGAAGGTCTTTTTTTATTTATTTAGTAGTCATTAAATTATAAAATTAGCAAACAACTGAGAACTAACAGATGTGCAGTAAAGAACGACAATGACATTTTATGTGAAATCTTTACTGAGAACATAATTATAAGCTATTCTTTATAAGAAAATCTGATGGACAAATGTGGCCAATAATCTTATTTTTATCACTGCTAGTGATAAAAATGACTGATTGATTTTGTGAAAAACAATGCATTTCACAAAGTTATATATTATCTTACAAAAATAAAATAAAATAAAAAAATCAACTTCAACAAATAAATAACATTGATCACTTGTAGAAAATTCAATGATGTATTCTTTTAATAATTCATTTATGTTGCACTCCGTATCACGAAATTCATTTTATAACACATTTCTGTTTGACGAATTAATCGATCTTTGGCGCACGTATTTTAATGGGGATCTCACCAGTGAGGAGTTGTAAATTTAGTATCGCCCATTAAATACCTTAAATAGACTAAGGATTGGATAATCTGGTTCTTCTAAGACACCAAAAATTAAACGTTTTCGAAAGTTAACCGGGTTCGAAAAATATTTACAATTTTAACAGTGGGTTTCTTGAGAATCGTCTCAACTGATTACTGATTGCAAAGTACAGCTTTTGAGAGATTCTATCAAAATAAACGCTTCTCCATCTTCCTGAAAAAAATAGTTCCAATATAGATATGAAATTCAAACTGATCGCCTTTTATTTTATGATTTTAGTATTCCACTTGTATTCATCCAAATACGTGTTTTGAAACCTCTTCTTATAGTTGGTTAAGATGTTGTCCAAGGGGTGGTGTCTGTTCGGATCTGATCGAATATGTAATTATTGTTTACTGTACTGAATAGCAAATTGTAGAGCAATATATATTTTATTTTTCTCTACTCAGCCTTGCATATAAATTATCGTAACCATTGCCTCCTTATCACTTTTACAATGGCCTCATTCAATACTTCCCACTCAGCAGGTGACTGGGTTAATTCATTTGTCCATTAATATGCGGGATATTATTTTCAATAGAAGTAAGAAATGTTTTGAAGTCTTAATTCTCATATATATGTTCAATGACAAGCAAGTATGTAACAACAGAAAGGCATGACAACATAAAGATAACTTGATAAAATTAGCAGTATGTTAAGACAATGTTAGTATCGTGTGTGAAGACAGGAGATCCACAAAGTATTTATGGTCAAATCAATATCTTTTGTAATAGTGTTTTTCTAAATATAGAATACTAAAGACACATACAAATCTCAGATAATATGTATATATTTGTGATTTATGTGTGAGGACACTGGACCTGAAGAGAGAGGAAGTGGACGGGGAAAATCTTAAAGTATTTCTTAAAAATAGAATTTAATGAGAAATTTAATTCTCATTACATTCTACCTGAAATGAAGTCCATTTGAAATAATATCTTGAAATGGAACCATTTAGAAAACCGAGAGAGAAACCATTAAATTAAAACAGCTGTACTAATTGTTTAAAAATACAGCTAAATAGTAAGTGTGTGTTGTATACTTTTCATTTAATAGTAATTTATAAATTATATACGCTATAGAGTTACACGTGCAATTTTTCAAGAAATTAAGTTTGTTGGAAAGCAATACTTTTATACATTTAGGTTTTTCTAAGGAACGTACCTGTTTCTTTGTCTCCTTGTCAAAGGTGATTTCCTCCACATGTTTTGCTATCTAAATCACTAACAGAAGAGAAATTTCCTAACATAAATATAAAAATAAACGTTTTCCAACAGCAGTTAATACCTATGAATTGAAAAGACTAGAATGATAGTTTCAGTCACATTAGGAATGCTGCGTGCAGTCTCACCATTGTTTTGTAAACTCTGTCTGCGATTATTGGCATAGGAGAGGTCTTTGAAGTTACACATGTTAATTAACGACTTTCAGATGTTGTGAAGGTTCATTCCCTGGTTTTATTTAATGTGACTTTTGAGCGAATGACCTCGGAGGACTCCTTGAACAACCTATTGAAGTAGTTCTTCTGTAAGTAGGGTATGAAGGATGCTCACCAATTTACCGTGGGATGTTCTTTGAGCATGTGCAACAAAGAACACATAAGCGACGTTGAAAACCAACGAAAAGAAAAAAGCGGACTCTTAGCGCACATCCTCAAAGAACATCACACGCTAAATTGGCAAGCATCCTTTAGAATATACGCTCAAAAGGCACACGAAATAGAAATCAAGGAATGATCCTTTACGACTTCTGGCGATCACTAATTAACATGTGAAATATTAAAGACCTCTTCTATGCCAGCAATCACATACAGAGTTTATCCAGTAATGGAGAGACTGCACGTAACATGCCTAAATGATAAGCATATTACGTGATAGTTTTAATCACGTGATTATAACTATATTTCAGTCTTTTCAACTATAGATATTAACTGCTGTTGGAAAATGATACAGACGGCGAAATACGTGGAGGAAATACGTATAAATAAACAATTGTATACTAGTTAAAACCTGATTATTATCAATCAAGCAGATCTACTCGCAGTGAGTGGCAAAAAACGTATCATCTTGACACGGAGACAAAGAAACAGCAAAGATAACTTCACATTCTTGCATTTTTAAGAATCAAATAAAAAATTATAGACGTTCTCTTATTTTTTTAAGTGATTTCGCTTACATTGTTACAAAGCGAATTCTTCTACATAAATTACTCCGGTTTTACAACATCTTTTGAATATTATGATTAAGTATATATTGGTATTATTGTGTACGTAAATCCTCTATCAAACCTGACAAACTTGCAATTTGGTTTAGTATCTTAACATGGTTGGATGATTTTTGGAAACCAATGAGGAGAACTCACCTGAAACATGCTTTGGGAAGGAGTCAAGGTGATAATACAGGATGTAGCCAAGAAGTATCTCGGCCCCGTAAGAAGACCAAGAGACCCATGGATATCAGATTCAACATGGGGAACTAATCAAAAGAAGGCGGTAGGAAAAACAAACAGACACAGGGACTGAAGAATATAAGAGATTACACACAGAAGGCAGAAGAACCATCAAGCAGGACAACGAAAAGTTCTATACTAATAAATGTGAAGAGATAGACTTCCAGATGAGGAGACACAGTCATAAAAGGAAGTTATAAAAGGAAGAAGTCGATCACCTGCATAAGACAGGTGATATGAAGGCTTGCAAGAACTATCGAACTATTAGTTTAATATCTCATGCAATCAAAATTTTATTGAAGATCATGCTAAATAGGATTAAGGCCAAAGTTGAGGCAGAGATGCCCGAGGAACAAGCACTTTTTAGCAAAGGTAAGGGCACCAGAGATCAAATCCTTTGCCTTAGACAGATCATAGAAAAATATAAAGAATTCAGACGCCCTCTGGTAATGTGTTTTTAGACTACTCTAAAGCTTTTGAATGTGTTGAGTATGCGAAACTGAGGGAAGTAATGTAAAGAATGGGTTTCCTTAGCACACTATCAGGTTGATAGCTAACTTGTACAGGGAACAAGAAGCCACAGTAAGAACAGGTGTTGGCTTCAGATTGGAAAAAGAGTTAGGCAAGGATGTTTACCTTCTCCTCATTATGCGGAGGACATCACGTGTGTAGCATTGGATAAGCTTATGACATAAATTAGGATAGGAGGTAGATTGATGAGTAATCTGAGGTATGCTGATGATAGAGTACTCCTTTGTAATGACATGGACGAATTAGGACAAATTCTTGATAAAATTAACAAGATCAGTAATAACATAGGACTTCAACTCAATCCTAGCAAGACAAAGTTTATGGTTCTCAAAGGAAATACAAACATGGAAGCTCTTGAGAAACAAGTGTACCTAAATGGAGAAAGAATTGAGGAAGTCAGCAAGTTTGAATACCGTGGGATCGATTATTAATGTGAAGAATTGCTGTTCAGAAGACGTCAGAAGAAGGTCAGGAATGGCTAAAACAACAGTCAGAGATTCGCCTAAAATCTGGAAGGATGGATCTATCTCCATGGAAACAAAGTTGAGGATTTTGGATGCAGCTGTTTTTCCAACAACGACTTATGGATGTGAGACTTATCTGTCTCCTTATATGAATTCTTATCTAAAGATAAGAAAGATATCTGCTTTTGAGAAGTGGTGTTACAAAAGGCTGTTGAGGATATCATATACTGAAAGGCGTACAAATGAATGGGTGTTAGAAAAGATCAGAAGAACTTTAAGGCTCCTTAAGGATATTGACAGAAGAAAGTTAAAATATTTTGGACTCATTGAAAGGATGGAAAAGGGACTTCTCAGAACAGTAATATACTTTCTATTACTATTCTTCCTCTTTTTCTGGAAAAAGAGGAAGGAGTAGACCATCAACGAAATATTTTTTTTTTTTTTTTTTTTATTGTAAACATAACAATCTTATATACAGGATTAACCGGTTTTTGGTTTTCTCTGCAGTCAGACAGAGAGGTTACATGCTCATACTCTTGTTGAGGTATGTTACATCGAAGTCACTTATAAGGCTAATTACATTTTTTTTTTTTTTTTTTAAATAAATTAAAGCCATTAAGAGTTATTTTAACATGATAACATAAGATCTTGTTTTAACATAAGAACATAAATGTGGAAGAACATAGAAGTTACTATTGCACAATATTATCTATTAACATGAGAGTGCCAGCTGATTAACTTTCGCACTGTTAAGCACAACAATCCTTCTTTCTTCCCCCTTTCTTTTTTTTTGGGGGGGGGGGGGGTAAAGGTGTCACTTCTATGCTGGAAAGTGGATTATAATGCAGTCGCCCTGCTCAGCCAGGAGTTGATTCCGTGGATTCCATTCTTGGTGGAAAAGATCTAAGGTGTTGTTTTGCCTATGGTGGTGATGTTCGTGTAGGATCCGACATCTCACCTTTTGTTGGAAGGCTGCAGTGAGTTGGTCAGTTGCCTCTCTCTGTGAAGTTGCTGTGCTGTCTGGTCTTGTATGTCTGAGGTAGAAGTTGTATATTACCGCTTTTGCGGTGATGAAAAGGTAATTGCAGAATGAATGGTTATTTGGCTCCACATGGACGAGATTGAAATATTCCTCTTCTGTATGAAGATTACCACAGGTAAGAGCTGCCGTTTCCCGAGTCAAACTGATTAATTTAGTGTTGACTGGGCATTCCAAGTAGACATGCCGGACCGTTCCTAATTGGTAGCAGAAGAGGCAGTTATCTGAAACGTTTGAGTTAAATTTTCGTAATATAGTAGGAGTAGGTAATATATTATGCCACATTCTCCACTGAATATCTGCGTCAGGTTTGATGGCTCTTGTGCGATATGGTAGATCCCATTGAAATAGTGTTTGATCAGATGATGCAGGATTTTCCATCAAAGTGCTTTGGTTTGACTGTTGTGTTAGGGTGCTGTAGATCTTGTTGGTGTTGCTGGGTGTAAGTTTCTCCCATGAGTTATTGGTTTTTATCAGAAAGATAGGCGCCAAAACTTCTGAGTTTGGAGGAATAAGCCCCACTTCTGTTATGCTATCAGGCATAGCGGCTTGAAAAGCGGCCTTTACGGTGTCTATCTGCTCAGACTCATTCCCATATTCCAGGTTTTCGAGCGAATTTGGAAAGCGCCAGGTGAGGCTTGGAGAAAGAATGTCACCCATCAACGAAATAGATGGATGGATGGATGGATGGATGGATGGATGGATGGATGGATGGATGGATGGATGGTGTGTGTGGAGTGACTGATCTTCAGAGAGTTGAGGCCTCCAGAAAAGCAAACAACAGAACAGCGTGGTGAGGCTTGGTGTGGCATCTCACCGAGGATCGAAGAGTGACCACACGTCATCTGTGAATGCTCAGTGAACATATAGATAGATAGATAGATAGATCTTAACATAATCAAACAGACTATTCAAAATGATACGTAAGGAAATCCTGATATGATTTCCTTGGTATCATTATTTTGAAAATAATGATACGTAAGGCAATGAAAGTAAAATTAGATTTCTGTTTTCTTGCTATTCTGTAAAGTTGTAGATTTGGAAATGCGGTGGCGGCGGCAGCAGCAACTAAAGTTATGAGGGAAGTGTGTGTAAACTGCGTGTATTCTCCAGCCCTTTGTCTGTTTTGCAGAATGTATGAGACCGGCTAACTCACCCTTAACAGACTCACCCTGGGTCTTTCCTGACACAAGGGCATCGCCGCTAAGTGACTAGCAAGTGATTGCTTTATATTGCAATGACCGTAGAAAGTAAATCAAAACCAAATTTAAAATTCATTATAAGTACGATAGACAATTTATAATCGCACAAAACAGCAAACTTGGAAAATTGAACTAAGTGATGGAATAAAATTTTTTTATGAACTTGTGTAAAAAATTATCCCTTTTTTTTTGTATTTTTTTTCTCTTTGCATTTATTCATCCTGCGCTGCTGATTTCAGTTCGACAGTCATTCTTTTCAAAGGTGATTTTTTTTTTTTTCACTGTTGTTCATATTATGTCAACACCGTGTTTGTTCCATAATGTGTTTAGAGCAGAAATTTCCCAGTAAATATAATGGCTTAAATGTGCTCATTTGTCAGTGACACATACGCTGTTTATTTCTGTAGAAATAGTGACAGCAAATAATCTCAATGGCCGTGTTTGATTTTGAAGAAAAAAATTACCATTCCCCATGTGCAATTGTTTAGATATAAGTGGACGTATGACCAATTCAGGGGACCTATTAAAAAAAAATAGAAGTTCTTTATGCTCTTAGAATATCTTATAGAGGTATAACGATATTAGATTACATTAAAAAAGGTGTAGGCGAGCCAAAACTTTCCGCTTTAATTAATAAGTACAAGCCGTGAAAAGGGAGTGACAGAATATATTATAAATCTGCCACTCACTTTCACAAATTTGTGCGTAATGAAATGAATAATATTAATATTCATTTGTTCATTGCCTTCTAATAACTTCATGTTAGCGTACTTCCTGAAATTGACGCAATCTCCCCCCCCCCAACACACACACACACACACACACACACACACACACACACACACACACACACACACACACACACACACACCCTCTCATGATCTGTTTACTACCTGTCAAGCGCACATGTTTAATGTTCACTAGACTAATTATTCTTTACCATTTGAGCTCTTCTAACCTACTTCTGACTAGTCGTTGATTTTTGCCTCCAGCCCTTTTCACAGACATTTGTTTTTCTTTCTCTCGTTTGTAATGCACCCCCATTTGCAAGATACACTTGAAGTATTCCTATGGCTAATTTAACTTCTTGGTTCACTGTTTAAAAAAAGCATTTCACACGGCAAGAAATAACTGGCTATCGTTAATCTCAGTTATATTAAAATACGAAACATCAAAAACGAAACTCAACTATTTCAAAAAAGGAAGATGTTACTTTATAAACATCGCATTCTTTAGTACAGAAATGGAATACAAAGTGTATACAGTATTGTAGAGGAATATTCATTATGTATTGCCCTTTTTCTTTTTTTTTATTTAAAATAATCTAATCCTCATGTTCTGATTAACTCCCCTCCCCCAAACACACATGACATTGTAGAACACATGGCCGAACACATTGTAGAACATATAGGGCCTAAGTGCCCCCTTATGGAGGTTAATAGAGAAGGATTCTATCAGTATTCTTTCTGAATAGCTGGAGTTTGTAGTTCCTCGAGAAAGAAAAGAGGTAGACAGAATAAAAGAGGAGGAGTAGGTTCTCGAAGTGGTGCCCACAAGCTGTCCATCGTACTTTTACAAACAAGGTGGAAAGTAATAGTGGATGCCACTTCAGTAGAAGAGCGTTCATAGAAATAGCTTTAAAAGATGGAAGGTAGAAAGAAACCATTTGTGAGATAGTAGATGGAATGAGTCTTTAAAAGATGGATAATCCTTGACAGGACTGCATCACTTTTCTGAATAGTAGCAAGAATTTGCAAGTAGGTTTTAGATAGAATACCAAATGTCACAATAATATTCTAAGGTCAGGCAATAGGATTAGTATTCTTCTTTTTCATCATCTCATCTGTCTGGTGACGAGTTGAATCCCCTTTGCAATCTGTCTCCATATGTTTCGATTTTTATAGTCTTCTCGAACATAGTAATAAAGTTGGGGAGTTCACCTGTTTCTTTTAAGGATCTGAGCCAACTTTTCCTCGGTCCTCAGGGCAGACACTCTTTCCCTGTTCTTCCATTTAGCATGATGTTTGGAAGTCTGTGAGGAGTCATTCTCTGGACATGGCCGAACCATCGGAGCCGTTGCTGAAGAATAATGCCTGTGAGGTTGTCCTGGTAGTTGAGATCCTGATCCTGCTTTACGTGCTCTGTGGTTTTCTTTCATTCTAATCGAGATCATTCTTGGTCCGTGTTGTTCAATGGTTGTGATAGATTTTATAAGAGTATTTTTACTAGCAAGCCAACTCCTTCTCTATGGACATTATCGTCTCTTCCTAAGTAGAACAATCTTCCGCTTTTAAGTTTATAGGTCCTTCTCCTGGCCAATGCATTTCCGCGAGACCAATTATATCCCATTTGAAATGTTTCAATTCCTTTTCCATTAGTCCCAGCTTTCCTGTCTTACAAAGCATTCTTACATTGAGAGATATTTTATTATTATTGAGAGGATTTGTATAGGGTAAAAAACTAACGTCTTCAGCGAAAAAAACACACTTTCTCTTTTATTCTTTGAGGGTGAGGAAGATATGAATGTGACGAGGTGATGTCTTTGTGCTAGAGAACCAGGAAAGGATCGAGGCAAATGTCAGCTCAAGGAGAGAGAGAGAGAGAGAGAGAGAAAGAGAGAGATCCGATCTGTCTGATGACATCAACATTATCAAAAGAAAGAAGGGAATGTAAATTGATTTTCTTTCCAGAATGAATTAAAGATTATTGGTTGTCCTCATCACATTTGAAGAATGATATAAAGATCAGCGTTTAAAGCATTGTGGGAAAAGAAGAAGATCGGAAGTTGGAGAAGCTCAACACGGTTTGCTGAGGAATAAAGCGCACTGTCATCAATAAACTGTAGAGAGGATTTGAAATTTGTGTGTGTGTGTGTGTGTGTGTGTGTGTGTGTGTGTGTGTGTGTGTGTGTGTGTGTGTGTGTGTGTGTGTGTGTGTGTGTGTGTGTGTGTGTGTGTGTGAGAGAGAGAGAGAGAGAGAGAGAGAGAGGGGGATTAGGCGATAGAACAGACTCCCGAACTACGTCTTTCTTGGTAGTGGAACATCTGAAGAAGGTCATCTGTCCGCCATAACACGAGAATAACCAGAGGAAAAACTGATCATCTATCTAATTGCACAGGGTGAAAGGACAACCTACACGATATTAATTTGGACATTCGGGAAAGATTAATCCCTAAAGTTTCTCTAGACTAGATGAGCTCAGGCTGGTTTTATAGAGTGAGAACCTTGTTGGTTTCAAAACATTAATGCCGAGTATCAGAATATTCGTTGGCTTATTAGTGCATCATGATGATAAAAATTGCATGCATTATAACAAATTCTTAATGGTCCGATATAAACTTTTAGTTACATCGCGCATTTCTTGTGAGTTAGACTTATGAAACGAAACGTTATTTTTAAAATAGCTTACTTAAGTGGGTTTTGAATGCACAACGCTAAGAAGTAACACTGCGGATCCTATAACTCGACTACTAAATGCGAAACCTATTGTTGCCATGGTAACATTTTGCCATGTTATGATACCCAAAGTTTGTTGCTCTTGATAAAGTCTACACTTGTGATGCGAACCATTTTCAGTTGCTGCGTCCGAACAACAAAAAATAGAAGAATCTTTTCCAACTCAAGTGTCGAAATTTGAGATCCTTCAGATCCCAAAGATGATCAATGAAACTGAGATCCTATGAAGTGAAAAGCAGTTCATGTATGTCATGATTCTATAACCATTCTCGGAGTTATCCAGGTATGAAAGTTCATCACACGCAGGATAAATGGTCAACATTAGTGGGTGTACTTCGTTATTGTCCGTTGCTCTGTTTGGTTGGTTACCAGTCCTTGCTCTATTAGTGCAGGAGACTTAAGAAGTATCATGACAATATATGTGAAATAATCACTCTACTGCTATCACCTTGGGTTATTGCGACCTAGTGCGATAGGTCCTTTACTCTGCATTTCATCTCCTTATGCACGAAACAGGAACTAGGATTTATCATTTCACATAATGCTACTACAGTCCTCTGGTATCCGATACTGATGCTTGTCTGTCTGCCTTAGTTGTAGCTGCTTGTTTTTGCTTTGCAGGCATTGCACCTCGGATGGTCATCTGCTGTTATAATTCCCTTCATCTCATAAATGATGCGACACAATCATGTAGATTCTTCCTCTACCTCTTGCATTCATTTTTTTTGTTTTTTTGTTTTTGGCTACATGCCCAACGTTGGGTTAATGTTTTCTATTAATCACACTATTCTAGGTATACACAAGACTCCGGGTAGTGACAAGATATTGGGCGTCACACGTAAGGGATAGACAAAGATATAATAACATTTTCATATTGTAACCAAGACAAATTATTCAATTCATCTCGCTGTATCTATTTATATACCAAAAATTTATTTTAAACATTAAACACTATTATTATTATTGAATAATATTTTAGCTTTTTTTTACAACAATCGCGCACACGAGAATTTGAACCACTAATGTCACGCGGCGACCAACCTCTATCTGTCAATTGCCATCCCATCCTTTTCGTGGTGTGTCGTGTGGTCAGTTTCCATTGTAAAAAAAGATTTTGTGCGAAGGCTAAATTATAAATTATCGTTGATTATATAGGTCATCGATTTCATATTATCACTTACCTAAACGATGAGTCTGCTGGAGATTGCACGGCCCACTTTGAACACTAGGACTGTCTTCTTCGCTCTCTTTCCCTATTTTACTATTTTTCTCTCTTTAGCCTAACCTCTATTTTCCTTAACTAGATATTTGATCGTATTCAATGCGAACCGTTTCTGTGTTTACAAACATAGATCCCACAGTGCAACGCAACTCTTTTCAAAACATAAGTTTATTCAGCATGCAGAATGTGTTCTTTATGTATTTTGGAGGTTTGCCAACAAATGTTCTCTCGTGTGCTACTTCTGGCACGTTTGCAAAACTTAGCCATCACTAGTTCAGACTATTGTTTCAAAGATTTGGAATACCACATTCGACACTTGCGAAAACAAATAAATAAATAAGCAAACAAATAAATAAAAATATTAATTTAAAGAATATTAATTTAAATCTTCAAAGAACAATAGAGGGATATTGGCGATGATAACCAATAATGGTTCGGAAATAGCATCAAGTATTGCATTATATTATGTTACACAAAGTTACTAAAAGTATTGCAACGCCCAGAAATACGGAAAACATCAAAATATTCTTTAATAGAGTGCAGTCCCGCCTTGGGTCTGCATCGTCATATTTATTCCACGAAGCGACTTTCCTCTGACAAAGTTTATGGAAAATTACCGCAATTTCTGCTTTCCAAAGGCAGAGGAATATTGATTCAGAGTACTTTGATAGGCTTCCCAGTTTAGAGCCACCATCAATTAATTTACCTATTATTATTATTATTATTATTATTATTATTATTATTATTATTATTATTATTATTATTATTATTATTATTATTGACCAATTTAATTTCAGCACAGAAGTGAAAAGTTCCAGGATTCTTTTGTTCCGGTCCTGGATCATGATTTTTACCAGACGCTAAATAATCAGACAAATGTATATCGACCTATGACGAACAAGAGTTAATGAAAGAATCTTAAGAGAGAGGAGGAGGGATTCGAGATGCTTCTCACATGAGACATCTATTTCGTCTAGGACTGGAACAGGTTGGCTTATTACTGATATGACATCCCAACGTATGAAAAAAAAAACAAAAAAAAAACATATGAAACTCTACATTTTCCTGGCCATGATATATCTGCTAATTTCTGTATAATACTATCCTTTTCTCTTCACGTAGCTTTCAATACTTTCGGAGAAAGCTATTAGTTTTATATACTCGTATTTCAGTTGGAGATTTTCATATTATTTTTAATGCTACTGACGGCTTTACAAGTGACTGCAGAGCAGGCTAACTTAAACTTTGAACTCCCATTAATTACGTTGTAATTACTGGGAGTTCATAGTAATTACAACTTTCTCCATAATTACAACAGCTAGTTTTAATGATCAAGGTAAAAATCTTAAAGGATTTTATTTCCTTCCTTTGGCTATTCTAAAACGCTCCTTTCCAAGAAGTCTACCTGTACATAAATCCACTTCTTCAAAGACGTTTAACTAAATGAGTTACCACAGTTCACGGTTGTTGATTTACGTCTTTGCTACACATACAGAAGCTACGAACCCAGTCGCTAATCTAACGTTCAGACCGCTGGGTATTATTAGACACCCAGCGGTCTGAATAACACACACAGCAGATTAATGTCGCTTCCGACGTTGACCAGCCCAGCACTGCAAGTAGCTCTTTAGGAATTACACACATTCTTCCCACCAACAAGAGTAGATGCTGGATAGCGTACTGATTTAAGGAAATTTGATCAGTGAAACTCGAACTAAATCGGTTTAACGCTAACAAATTAAAGAAGACGCTGTCTGGGAACGTGATAGATCGAACATATAGGGGATTTAATAATTCAGTAAAAGTAATTAACTACTTGTTTTGAAAACGCTACAAGTTGGTCTTTCTTGGACTATTGACAGCTCTAATAATTAATGTTTAGATGAAGTATACAAGGTTATAGTCACGATATAATGAAAATCTTCAAATCCTACTGTTGCAGGGATGTTAAGCTATCTTTCTCACTGAATTCTTGAAATGAATTGAATTATTATCTAAGACTAGGCTGACAAATTAAAGACAGAAATATTACACTCAGCACGATTTTCAACTACTATCCTATATCACGCATATTATTTTCTACTCTTCAATTATTCTAGCCAAATTTTCGCCAAATTTAATTTATATCTATTTCAAAGTTCTTTCTAAGTGTTGCTTCTTTCTTCTACCATTTCTTAACCAGTACTTTACCGGATCATATCCTCCTGTTTTTCACTTCCAGTTCGGATTTCTCTGCTACTTCAGAAATTTATTTCATCAACATCAACATTTGTACTGTAAGTATAAGTATCTACTTGCAGAAGCTTTCGTGTTTCGTTATCATTCCTTGAAAAATAAAATGGATTCGCTACTTATTCGTGATGAAACACAACTTCGACATTATCCAAGTGTGTGTGACTTTTTCTTTAAATTTTTCAGGCGGAAATTTTCTAAGAAATTAGAATCTGTGATCTTCGATCTGCTACACACACACACACACACACAAATGCATTCGCGCGAGCGCGAAGTATTCTGAGATCATCTCCTTGAAGTGCACACTTCTACGCTAGACCATGCGGAAACGAAGCAAAACAAATATCCATACTAGCTTCTCTTCTCAGGAGTAAATTATTAAGGAATCTGACGAAACAGACAAACAAACATATAACTCCTAGTTTTCTTAACAGTGCTAAACTCTACAAATAACAGGCTTCGTTTCATTTTCACGACATTCCTACAACTGTCTGTTTCCTCATCTTCGATTCCATCAGGATCTTCTCTTGACATCTTTTGCATCTACGTAACATTCTAACTGCTGCTAGCCTAACATTTGTTATATTATGTGACATAAGAAATGAATGTGATGAATATGTCTCCTCTGACAAACGTTTACTGATCCTGAATACTTCAAGAAATTTGCAACCACACACTACTAAGGAATGATGGTTTGATCTCCACGAAAATATGGCTTAGATCAAGTTCAGGGTTACATATTTTGCTGAAAGGATTCGAATAAACATGGTTTTCGCTGGTCAGGAAATAGCACTTTGCTGTGAAGCAAAAAAGGGACAGTTTTTGTCTTTTCTTTCAGATACTGTTGCTCGGCTATCAGAAATCTGCAGTTTCAATACTTCTGTTTCTTTAAGCCTTATTGCTGTAGTTCGTACAGAACCAACTATTTAATTTTTCAATTTGGCCTTGATTTTTTTTTTTTTTTTATTTCAAAATTCAAAACAGAATGGATAAATATAGTCAAAGCCCTCAAACTATCTAGCGGAGAGAAGGAAAACCTGCCACAGATATCCCATCATCAGCCGGAATTTGTTTGTCGTTAGCTTACATTGTAATAAATCGCGTTTTCTTTTCTTTTAATTTTTATAATTTATTTATTTATTGCAGGTTCTGTCGCGACTATTGAAAACTGTTTCGCTAATCACGAAAATCACACGCTTAATTTCCGGGAGAAAGAAGTGGGAGGTGGAGTCGGCACTCGACTTTTGTATGCATATTCATGAGCAACAAAGAAAGATTCGCTTTAATCTGCTGTGTGAAAATTTATTGAGAATAGATTCTTGGAACGTATCCACTCAAACACATCAAACTAACGTCACATACAGTATTTAACGATGTAGATAAATCTCTTTCCTCTTAATTCAAATACGTTGTAACACTTAAGGCATACAAATGATTACTAAATAGCTGCCGTTTGTGTTTTTCCACAATAATAACTCACTCATTAAGACTTTGCAGAAAAGAAGAAAACCGATTCATGTAATAAAATGGAAAATAAATGCCAATTATAAATTTATTTCCTGTTTTCTACAATTCCATGTGGGTATGTACGGATAGCGCCATTATATTTTTCGTGACCTTATAAAAATACACATAAATAGTACTTTATTTATGCCTTGATTTACATATGTTTGACTACTTTCTATATAATGTGGGATCATGAGACACATAAAATGTGGTTTCTTGTATCTGCACGTGTTTTGCGTATCATAGGATAAATCTGCACTCCCTCCGCAGATCGCAGTGCCTCTACCCCTTTTTGGCAACGAACTCGTGACTGTAATTTGCGTGATTAAGACACGTCAAATTATGATATGGAAACCGATTACAAAGAGAATTCATTGCACGTTTTACAATGCAGATACTGGTTTCAGTGAATTAAAGACGCACACAACAGTATTAACGTTCTTTTATACGTATTTTTAAGAACTCTATTGAAGAAAACATTGGGACCTCCGTGGGATTTCCAGGAACTGCACAAATATAGGTCAGTAAAGGACAAAAATAGCAGTGATCGATCGCACAATGTAGAGGAGAAAAAATGCTACATTCAAAGCCACTGCGTGTTATATAAATATATATAATTGTCACATCGAGAGAGTGTAAAAAACTATCCACATTAAATCTCATAATATTTAACTGAATACTTTCTTTTTTTTTTAATTGGCTATTCCATTATTTTCATATCAAAGCTAAACACTTCAATACTCCCCCCCCCCCCCTCTATGCGTTAATCACTTTCAAATTGGCTTTGCTAAACATGTGACGTTATTTTTTGGCAGAGAAGATGTGCTGTTAATAGAAAGTTTTCGTATGATTGACATGTTGAATGACATCCGTTAGCTAGCTCATCTCCGTTTTTATTATGTTCACTAACGAGCTAAGCTTTTTTTAGCTTTAGTTAACTAGTGATTTAACTATTATTACTATTTATGATAGTGATTAAATCAATTAATAAATTTAAACGTAATGTTATTAAGGCAGGATATGCAAAAATATATCTTTTAACTTATCGCTTACTTTCTTCTTGACGAGGTAAGTTTATCGCTTACTTTGTTTTTGACGACGTAATTTTACAATTAGACATTATTGTTCTACTCACAGCAGAAACATACACAAACTCCTCTGCCACCTGTCTTATGCAAGCAAAAACTACTGTTGCTATGGAAACAGAAGAATAATTCTATATTATATCCGTCTGAAACAAAAACGAAAATTTGAATTCTAGAAATCACTATTGTTGAATACTGAATGTGCTGTAATTCTGCAGAAATTTTTTTATTGATCTATAGAAAGAAAAAGGGTACTTGAAAGAACAACATTAATATACGTTGCATTAGTTGCATAGGACAAAGATCCATCAACGGTCATACTGGGTACGGCCTTGAGTTTTCTTGAAGGCTTAAAGTGGTACAAGATTAGAAGAGGGTGAGACCGCCAAGAAACAAATAAAAATAAGACATAAATAAAGATAAATTACTAAATTTTATCGATGTGATTTCGATAAAACTACTCGTATCTTGCCCTATAGATTTTTATATACGCGTCATAAATAGGTAAAAAAAATAAATAAAATGGTTTATATCAATGGAGTAAAAATCCTCAACACTCTGCACAGAACTTATTAGCAAATTTTAATAGATAATTTGAGATTTTTTTTTTTTTTTTAAATTTCATTTTACTTATCATGCATTGGTACTGCGGATGGATTATGAGTTAAATATTCTGGTTGCCTCCTCGCGTGACCAAATGTGGACTTTTTTCCGAGCCATTTCATCCCTTCTATAAATAGAGCAGTGATCTCACATCTATTATCAACCCACAAACTTAACTACCATCTACCTTCACAAACACCCATTCAACAGTAGGAATCAACCTCACACACTTTAAACTGTAACCTCACACAGAAGTTACAGTTTAAAATGAAGGAATAGAAAACGTTCAGTTATTTCTGTCTCTGTAACCTCAGAAATAAAGAAGGTGTGTAATAGGAATAACCAGAACATATTTTGAAATCACTCATAAAGTAACTGATATTGAATTTTTTTAAAAGAGGAATTCTAAGATTTTTAAAAAAAATGTATTACAGCGTCGCTTTCTTAATTGGAAAATTTCATAACTTTCAATAAATGATTTGACTTTTCTTTTTAATGTTTAGGCAACCTATAGTTATACATGGCGTTGTGCATATACACGATCTAGTCAAAATATTATGACTACTGTAGTAATAGTTCTCACCCCCCCCCCCTTTTATTACCAGAACTGCAATTATTTGCGTATATGGACTCTATAAAACCACTGATGACTGTAGGATTTGAATACGATGGAACATCTCTCGGATTATGCTGATCAAGAGATTTAGCGTTTCGGACCTCCACCCCAAACATTCTCAGATATAGGGTACAAAATGATCTTGACAGCATACCTCCTACAACAATCAAAAGGTGTTATAGGGTCCATATACGCTGAATATAGACTTCCAAGTAACCCCTGGAAGTCGCTTTAATATTCGGTAAATCACTCCGGGTCGACACGTTACCCATCCGTGTCATCTGGAAAGACAGTTACAATATAGGGACGAGCCCGATCAGCTACAATGGATAGATACTTGTAGCATTCGCAGCGGTCAATAATTCGTTTAACTCCTCCACCGACTATCTGCATAGCTGGAAATGAGATTCATCTGAAAAGACAACTGCTTCCAGTGGTCTGATGGTGTCTCAGATGTACATTGCAGACATAACTGTTGATGATTAGGCACTATGACCGGATCTTAACTTGGAAGGCCATACGAAGGAGAAGGATACACTGGTATTTGTTCCCTGGTTAAATTCCACAGTCAGTAATTTCATGGTGTTTCGTTTATGGGCTTGCATAAGGCACGTTAAACTGAGTTTACTACGAGTAATGAAGCATGGGCACTCGCCATTAGGCAGGTAACTGCTGTTCTGTCCACTACCTTTCCATTCTTGGAATATATTAGCTACAACACTCGCTAACAACCTTAAATAGTATCAGTTTCTTGGATAGTGCCACCTCTTCAATAGGTACTCTACAATCATGTCTATTCCCAAGTCCGTGGGATCGCGTCCTTTGCCCATGTCGATCAACAGCTTCCAATTAACAGTACTCCAGACTCCTCCAGTTTAATGTATAATGGACTTCACCGTGATATGCGTGTCATATTGAGGAGTGGAAGAGCCGATTGAAAAATAACGTGATAGTTATAATGTTTTGACAGGACTGGATCTCTTACGGTAACAGTGAGGAATGCGCTGACAAAATGTAAACGAGTTCAAGTCCTTCCAGAGGTCCGTGCACCTTATATTTTCCTTTTCTGTTTTTCATAAGTATTCACAAACGAACAGCTCCTATTAACTTCGCCAAGTCTGACTATCTGCTTATCCGTCGGTAATAAACGACCCGAGAATGTTGAATCAATTTTGATGAAAAGTTAACATTTTAAATTGTCAGAAAAATGTGTCCAACAGTTTTAATTTTTGATGGAATCGGACGATGATAACTAACACTTTTACTTGTAAACAAAAATACTTTTTTTTTTTCACTTTTGCTAATAACTCAAGCAATGGTTACGCTAGGGTGTCGGTGATTTTAATCTTCCGTCCAGGATAATTAATAGTGCCCAACGAATGCGGATCGTATTATTTTATTACTCTTCTTGCGTTTTGTTTATTAAGCTAAGTACGTATTTTAACATCGAAAACTCCTTGCAATGTTGCACTGTACGTAACACTGCGTTTTCTAATTTGTTTATATTTGCCGTTAAGATATAACATCAAGAAATGGGGTGGAAAGGTTGAAACATGAGTGAGATTTTATTTAATTCTGTAGAAACAAGTTCCAATACCACGTCTTTAGGAGGTCTGAAGGGTGATCGAACCTGTGCAAATTGATCCAAAACCTGAAATATATTAATAGCATGTGTGTGTGTAATCAGAAAGATGAAAAATGGTGGAAAATTTTTAACCACTTAGATGATAATACTGTAAAATAACTTAACGGATTACAAGGTAAACGTTCACTGATAATTTAATTTTATTCTTAGAAGTAACGTAGATAATAGAGAAATTTATTTAGAAATTGGTATATGTAAATTGTCAACCAATGCTTCTATCGAATAGTTTTGATTTTAACTATTGAATAAACTAAGTATAAGACTTGGATGTAAAGATGCTTTGTGTTCCTTTGTGCCTAATCTTATATCATCATCATTATCAACAACCATGGGTCCAATGCCCATAGTTGTCGATGTCTTGATATGATTCTTCCATTGCATTCTACTCTGTGCAAGATGACTCAGTTTGTGTACAGAGTTTCCGCACTTTGACAATGTCATCGCCCCATTCTCTGTTTGGTCTTCCTTTTTTGTTCTTTCTTTCAATCGTCCCAAACAGCAGCATTTCTATTTTCCTCTCATCGTTCATTCTACATATATGGCCAAAGAGACGTAGTTTCCTTTTGATTATTTTCTGGATCAGGTTTTCTTTTGGTTATATTCGTCTGTAGATTTCCTTATTGTTCACTTTCTGGATCCAGCTTATTCTCAAGATCTTTCTATAGCACTTCCTCTCAAATGCTAATATCCTCCTTTCAGATTCTCTCAGAGGTACCCAGGCTTCGCATCCATACAGCATGCTGCTGAAGATATAGGTTTCTACAATACGCAGTTTAGTTTGCATCTTTATAGCTCGGCTCTTCCATATTTTGTCGATGGCTTTTAAAATAGTTGTTACTCTGGCTATTCTAATTTTTTTCTCTTTTTTGGGGTCCAAGTCATGCGTCATGTGGCATCCAAGATATGTGAAGTGTTCCACATTTTTCAGTCGAAATCTATCTATCGTAACTCTGTTCAGTAACTCCTGTTGTCCAAATATCATTTTTTAGTTTTAGTTTTTAGTTTTTTCGTTTTAGTTTTTTCAAAGTTGACATTTAGTCTATATCTTTTTCTTTCTGCGTATAGTGTTTGTAATATCTGTTCCAGCCTTGTTGCGTCTTCTTCAATCAGGACGATGTCATCTGCAAAGCAGAGGTAGTTTATTCTCATGCCATTTATTGAATGCCTCCACCTACTTCTTTAATCTTATCTATTGTTCTTCCCAGATGTGTGATGAAGATGATTGGTGATATCGGGTCCTCTTGTCTTGTGCCTTGAGTAGTGGCAAACCAATCTCCAGTCGCATTTGCTATCCTGATTTTTGCTTGTGCTTGGCTGTTTATATCTTTCTGTAGGCGGATCAATTTATTGTCCACACCATGGGATTCCAAGACAGCCCATGTTATATTTTGGTCAGTATTATCAAATGCTTTTTGGAAGTCCACGAAACAGCAGTATATCTTTTTGTTCTTTCTTCGAACTTTCTCTGCTATTAGTCTTAGTGCGGGTATTTGTTGCACTGTATACTTCGATCTTTTCGAAATACGGCTTGCTCATCAGGAAGATGTGCCTCCATATGATTCTTCGGGCGTTCTGTTAGTATTTTCATCAGCACTTTGCCAAGATGACTCATTAATGCAATAGTTCTGTAATTGGTGCATTCTAAAGCACTGCTTTTCTTATGAAGAACAACCAAGACCGATTTTTTCCACTCTTGGGGGGGGGGCAGACCCTGATCTCCATATTTCATTACACAACTTATGAATTTCTTTTACAACTGATTCTCCCCATATTTTAGCATCTCGCCTATTATGTTTTTATCCCCAAGGGCTCTTGTTGTTCTTGAGATGTTTTATAGCCTTATTCACCTCCTCTTCCAAAATGTCATTTTCAAAGATCTCTGCTGGTGGAGAGATTGCTTTTAGTTCTTTGATTACTTCTGTTGCAGTATTATTTAGTTGATTTTTATATAGTTCGCTGCAATATCTTGTCCATCTGTGTATGATTTCTGTCTTGTTAATCAATACTTTACTATCTTCATCTTTGACCGTTTGTTTGCCACTTCCTATTGACATTACCTAACCTTACAGTACAACCCAATTACAATGGAGAGTTATTAAACTGTATTGAATTTGATCTAATGGTTGAAATTTGAGAAGTTTTAGAAGAATGCCTTCATATCAGGACATAATTTCCTGTCTGTTGAGGTATATTATAAGAAATATTAACATGTTATTAATTCTATGTTGTTACCGCGCGGTTAGCCTAGTGGCTTTGCGCTTCGCAACCATATGCTGAGGGAAGGAGTGTCCCAAGTTCGATTCCCGTTGTAGACGTGAGGAATTTGAGGATCTTCCTCAGGCATAGCCAAGTTAGCCGATCTTGGGCGCGGTCAGTAGGGTTTTTTCCACCACTTTATCTGGCGTTTTTCATCTCTCAAACCGGCCCGTGAGCATACGCCTCTACAGTCAAAAATATATCCCCCCAGCGGTAGACCAGGCGACGGGTCGGTTGGGAGTAGTACTAACAAGAAGTCGCATCTAAAGTAACACGCGGACCCTGAATGGGAAGCGGGAATAACGCGTAGAAGAAGAAGAAGATTAATTCTATGTTGTTAACTATATTCATACAAATACAAGTATACAAATTGCATTTTTTTTCAACGAAAATTCATTAAGAAATTCCATAAACGTATTCATTCTCAAGTTTTTTTTTTTCAGTATGATTATTATTTTTTTAATTTTACATATTTGTTTTGTATTTTCACTTAATGGTTATTTTTATTTATTTATTATTATTATTTTTTTTATATTTGATTTTGTTTCTCTTTGCATTGATTCTACTAATAAAATAATATACGTTGCAAAATAATATCGATATATATTTTTTTAATTCGATAATTTCACATTCTAACGATTCAATGGAAATCATTAATACTTTTAATAATCATTATATTTTACCAATATCTGAAGTGTACTATGATGATCGGAGTGAGTTCTATCCCTATGTTTTCGCTTAACTCCTCCACCGATTATCTGCATAGCTGGAAATGAGATTCATCCGAAAAGACAACTGCTTCCAGTGGTCCAATGGTCGCTCAGAGATGTACATTGCAGACATAACTGTTGATGATTAGGCACTATGACCGGATCTCAACTTGGAAGGCCATACGAAGGAAAAGGATACACTGGTCTTTGTTCTTTGGTTAAATTCCACAATCAGTAATTTCATGGTGTTTCGTTTATGGGCTTGCATAAGGCACGTTAAACTGAGTTTACTACGAGTAATGAAGCATGGGCACTCGCCATTAGGCAGGTAACTGCTGTTCTGTCCACTACCTTTCCATTCTTGGAATATATTAGCTACAACACTCGCTAACATCCTAAAATAGTATCAGTTTCTTGGATAGTGCCACCCCTTCAATAGGTACTCTACAATCATGTCTATTCCCAAATCCGAGATCGCGTCCCTTGCCCATGTCGATCAACATCTTCCAATGAACAGTACTCCACACGCCTCCAGTTTAATGTATAATGGACTTCACCGTGATATGCGTGTCATATTGAGGAGTGGAAGAGCCGATTGAAAAATAACGTGATAGTTATAATGTTTTGACAGGACTGGATCTCTTACGGTAACAGTGAGGAATGCGCTGACAAAATGTAAACGAGTTCAAGTCCTTCCAGAGGTCCGTGCACCTTATATTTTGTTTTTCTGTTTTTTATAAGTATTCACAAACGAACAGCTCCTATTAACTTCGCCATGTCTGACTTGTCCGTTGATATTAAACGACCCGAGGAGGTTTGAACCAATTTTGATGAAAAGTTAACATTTTAAATTGTCAGAAAAATTTCCTGTACTATTAATACTTTTATTAAATCATTATATTTTACTAATATCTGAAGTGTTAAATACAATTAATAAGGAAACTATCCTGTTCTAAAAATAGATAAAACTTGTTTAAAAGTGTCAGTTTTTTTTAAAAAATGTTTTTCCCTTTTCTCTCCCCTCTTGGTCCCCTTCCTCTTTTGCAGCCATCTCCATAGATCATATTGTCGAACTTGATTCGATTTGGAATATGTTTTCTAACGTAAAACGTTCTATGAAAAATACATTCCAGTAGCAGTACAATGAAGTGGGGGGGGGGGGTTGTACCTGGAGTGGATCACTTCCTTCAAAACCATCTCCTTAAATGGAATCATTCAACCTTTCACTATTTCTAGACTGTTTTATCTAATTCATCTAAAAAAAAAAGCGATATCTCGTAAAAAACATCTCATATGTAAAAAAAGAAGTGAGCCAAGTACTAAGGAATCAGAAGATTATGGGGAAAACGGCAATGGCGTATGTAACAATGTGCAAACTCGGACAGGTTAAACTAGACAGATAAAAATCCCAAAAAAAAGGTAGTCCTAAAACGAAATACATGACGTACAATGAATAAAAAAAAAAAAAACTCGAACATTCAATGATAACCAACAATTATTGGTTATCGTATTCGTCGAGTTAGCGTATTCATCCTCCCTCCGGCCAAAACAGGCTGCGAGTTCGACTCGCACCAACAGTATAAGTGGTTGTGATGGGAGATGAATTTCAACGACGGTGTGAGACCATCCATCTGGCTTATTGGAGGCCTCAAGTGAAAATTCCATGTTTCGTCTCTAGAGCAGGGTTTTCTGACTATGTAAAAAATAAATAAAAATACAAAAATAACTAAAATTGATAGAAAAAAAAATCGTAATCTTTCTACGGTCCGAATGTGCTATAAATTAAAAAAAAATGCAAATCTTTATGCAAATAAATATGCATCAATATTTTGATACAATTTTGCAGCTTTGTCATTGTTGTTATTATGGTGAGAGTCAGTAAGCAATTTCTCATTTATTTCGTTATTCACTGGAGATTTAAAGGGATGAACATCTTCAGTCCAACCAGTGAACCTGATGATTGCATATCACCACTGGGTGATGAGAAATTGCGGCTCAGTCTCCTCGAGTATTTGTCAAGCTACAGGTTAATGCATCCGACGATTTTACAGACACATAATTCTCAGAAGAAGAAAAAACCACGTCTCAAAACACTTCTACATTATTTATTTCTCATTAAAAGATATCGAGAAATCCAGAGAAAAGGATTCTCATAAGATGTAAACAGAACTATTAGTCCGACTATAATCCTAAAACGCCTGTTATATCTTAGTATCCCGAGCTTGTTTACATTCGCGTCTTCCGTATTTCTATTTTTGTCTGTTCTTACATCACTTGGCATCGTGAGAGAGAATGGCGTTATATTGAATCGCGTTTGCTGTTTCTCTAAGAACAGGTTCCTTGACCCCTCCTCTCTCTTTCGCTCTTTTTTTTTTTTTTTTTCTTTTTGCCCGACTTGTTCACCCTCCCTACACACACCACCACCACTAACCTTCCCAAACCTTCCGTTGATTGTATGAATGGCTGCCTTCACAAGTATAGAAAAGAACAAAAGCGGTTTTCTATTCACATCTATCCTGAGATCGTGAGTTTTACCGAACTCAGGATATAGGTCAGTCAGGGCGCGCTCACAATACATCTAATTACCATAGCTAGGAGGATTAATAGCGAGCCAAGTTATAAGAAGTTGCCTTCACATACATAGATACAGTGCTTATATTTCTATGTATTATATGGGCGTTTTATATCGAATCTAAGAGGGATAAATGAGTTATTCTGTTAATAATTAAAATAATCTACTTTAATATGTAATTATTTCGGATAAATACTTACCAAATTATATTTTACAAATGACAATGAATGAACTCTGTCAAGTACGTAAACGAAATATGCGGTAAGCGAATGACGTCACTATAGCGAGACATCTTTTTTTAAGATATTCTCGAATTATTTCAATATTATGGGATTATAGATCGCAGTAGTATTTAAAGGCCTAAGTAGGATTGCAAAAGATCAACACAAGAAACAGACGATATATTAAAAAAAAAATCTGGCTTATGAAGCTTGAGCACGTGCAAACCTAAAATTGATAATTCCATGCAGTGAATTTCAATCATGCAATATTAATGCGCTCAATTGTTGTTCAGTGATTAATCAAAGACAACGCGAAAAAAAATTGTCACGTGATCATGTATCTAATGTGGAAGTGAACCATATCAAAAGGAAGTGGATACTATAAAAGGGTTTGTGATTACATTACTTCACCTTAAGGCAGGTCATTTTGGTGAAATGAATTGCATTTTAATTATACGTTACTTCAACGCTTAATCCCAAGTAACTCACGAAACCTTTGTTGTTATTATTAGTATTATTAATTTCTCCTTTCAGAATATTCAAGCTTACTTAATGAGAGTTGCAACGAATCGTTATTAAAGATATCATCGAAATAAATATAGGTCAAAAGAACTACAGAAGTTGAAAAGGAAAAGATGTAAAAATAAAGGTATTTATTAATAACTAAAACATTTCTGAAAAAAAAAAAAAAACAACAACAACAAGAGCTTCCCATAGCAATGGATTAGTTTGAGGGAGAAGAACAATGAACAGGATATCCAACCACGTTCTTGGATATATAACGATTCCCCCTCCTCCGAGACACACACACACACACACACACACACACACACACACACACACACACACACACACACGAGAATTTGAACACTGTAACGTCATGTTATAATTTTCAAAGTATACACGCATATATACATGCGTTCTGTGTTCAGTTGGGGAAAATCTTCCTCGATATATGTTTTGTCGATGTGCTTTCTTTGATTACGTAATATTATATATATTATATATATATTTTTTTTCCCATCCATTTATTTATTTATCGTATGGCATGTACACATGGTTAAAAGACAATAAGATAAAAATACACATGAATATAGATAAGATATACACACATATATGATAATATAAATAAAAAGTAAAACATCTACATACAGGCAAATACAAACAAGAAATTTATGACAAGCATAAGACAGATGATTAACCATATTTTAACATTTAGGTTTTTAATGCGATTGATCACCTCTGAGATAGGTCAAAGATATCCTTAAAGTCACCTGGATATGCCGTCAGCTCATATTCCTGTACTATATGGCGAATGGTTTGGATCTCGGCTCCACAGAGACAGTGGGGATTTGGTATCTTACCCCACTTTGAAAGTAAGTCCCCACATACACCATATCCTGTAGGAATCCTGTTAGCCGTCATCCATATATTCTTGGGCAGGTCAAATCCAGATGGTTTTTGGAAGATGTTTATGTAATTACGAACTTCAGGTGATACTGCTTGGGACGACAGTACGTCCCACCTACTCACTATACTCATTCTGACTAAGAAGATTACGGGCGATTTTTATGGCAGGCCTTCTGGTTTTAGTCTATTAGATAAAGCATCTGGATAAATTCATGTATTGGTAGGTTTTGGTTATTTAAAATTCTTTTATATTCAAGAAGCAAGGCTTCCTGTCTTCGCAGTTCCGGAGGAGCAATATGGCTCAAAGTAGAGAGCCATTGTAAAGGTGTACTCCTAATGCAACCCGTTATTAAACGCAGAGTGGAGTTAAGTTGGCATCGACTTAAGTTTATTGACATGGTAACTATTGAGCCAGACAGGAGCACCATACTCTGCTGCCCTGCAAACTAGACCCATGGCGGTGCACCGCAGAGTTGTGGCACTTGAGCCCCAATATAGTACCACAAAGCTTCTGAACTGTGTTATTTCTGGTGCGAACTTTAGCAGCGATATTCATCATATGCTGTTATTATGATGGAGTTCTATTCAGAGTTATTCCCGGATATTTAGGTGTCGGATTAAACGGAATTAATGTTCCATCAGCATATATCTCTGGTTTTTGATTTACAAGTCTGTTATTGAGGTAAAAGCAAGAACATTCGGTTTTAAAGTCACCCATCCATTTCAAAAAGCCACACAAAAGTTAGTTTTAATCTTATGTCACTAGAGTTCTTTACATCCCAACAGACAGTTCATCACTCCTGGAGTTATCATTTATTGGTAACACTTTTATTGGCAACACTTTTCTGTCTTTCCAATGTCCTGTTCTTCTCTCTCTCTCTCTCTCTCTCTCTCTCTCTCTCTCTGTTTAGCAGATTACATTATCACAAACTCTAAAGCATCTCCAAGAAGCTGCACGTTCTAAAATGTAGTTTCGATTCCCTCCTCTTTTTCATTTCTTCTTATTATTATGATTATTAGTATCAGTGTTAGTATTAATAGTAGTAGTAATACTACCAGTAGTGAACTCAATCTTTTTCGACAAAGCCTTTTAGTTAAAAAAACACTTTTCAAATTCGTTCTTAGACTCTAAAGACGTTTATCAGAATTTTCAGAATTTTTCCATTTAGGGTGAGTTAACCGGTCTTATACAAAAGGTAATCTCAGCTATTGGCTAAATATTGGCTGCCCACAGATTTCCAAAAGTCATTTAGGACTGAAAGAATTTGGTCTACTTTGAGGAATAAAAGGTGCTGAATGATTTATTTTATTTTTTACAGTTTAAAACTCTAAATTGTCCTGAATTGCCATTGTCATCAGTAACATTCCTAATAACTCAACCCAGCTTCGCATCTACAAATAACTGAATCTCTTCAATCCATTTACAAAGTCTTTGACATAAAGATTAAGCAGTAATGGGCATCCAATGATGAGATTTCTGGGACTCCACATGTAATCTTCAGCCTTCTTGAATTCCTTGATAGTGTATAACATTTGGATAATTCCACAGCCATTTGACAATCAAATCCACCATCCTGATAGCGACTTAAACATTGTGCAGCAGCTACTTACCAAATCTACTACCAAATTACTATCCATTACTAAATCCACATTAACCTTCACAAATAATGTCACCTTCGTCCGCTTACTTCTATATACGAACCCTACCTTGAAAAAAATTAACCATCACTAAATAAATGCGAACTGGTCTACAACTACCGTTATGTAGCCACAAACTTTCTCTCTTTCTTTCCATTCTTTAGAGATACTTGCACTTGTAAGCCAACTGAATAACCAGGTCAATGACACCACCAGTGCATTTCTTCAAAACACGTGATGAAATCTTGTCGTCCTACAGCCACGTTTAACATTCAGATTTAACACAGATTTAAGTAATTTTTTGTGGGAAAGCAGTCACATCTCGTGAAGTCATTAACGTATTAAAGTTACAAAATTCGTAGCATAGCACAAGAACTACTCTATAAGGGTCTAGCTTAGCATTAGACTATAATATCTATGATAAATTCTGATCACATATTCAGTTGAAGCATATTCTTATTATGCATACTACATATTTATATTTGTTTTAATGTTTCACGAATGCTAAATTGTTTGTCCTGACGATTTAGTGTTTGTTCTAACTATTACAAGTCGCTGGTAAAAACAAGCAACTGTAGAACACCTAGTAAAATTATCCCTCACATCATTTTATTTACGACTGACATTACCAACCTAAAAACCAAATAAAAAAATATAAAAGTGTAATGTTTGTCGCCTTCCTACTTGATTGCTTATTTAGGAATGTTGCTAAAATCTACTTCAGTTCTCTTCTGTTTTTACGTTTATACACAGACCGTATGGTTGCAAGCTTTCGAAACCAGATCCGTTGGAATAGGTTGATTAATTCTTATACCTGCACTCTCCTATATCTGTATATTGTGTGTTTTCTTCTAGCTGGTTTGTCTGTTTTGTGGCCTAAATAAAAACAGTTTCTGGGAGAAAAAGATTCTGCCACAACGTATGACACCGACTAACTCAGTTTCAGATGAAAAGCGCTGATAAAAGTTATTCGCGTCTTAGAGTGGAATTCGAAGCCAGGTCTTTCCAACAAAAGGACCTTATCGACGCCATTGAGCTAAGGAGGCTCGATAATCTACTAAAGATATATATTCGCTGTCTCAGCCTTAATATGTAATTATGTGGTTCTATACCCACCCGCAATAGAACTGTTTCTTGCTATCCAAATCATGTCTCAAGCAAAAGTGTGATAACCATTCTTTATTATATGATGGTACTCTGATTCTCTTCTCTTGAACAGATTCCAACTACTCCCCAGTCTGCTGCGGTAAAATATATACAGTACTATTTAGAAATGTACTTCTTATTCGTTCCTTATGAATTACTTCGAAATTAATAATTTTATTATTTGCTTAATTGCCGATAAAACTCACTTCATTTCTTTACTGGTTATCAAATCTTTTCCAATGCCGACATAAACTTGTCAAATAAATATCGATCGCTCTCTCTCTCTCTCTCTTTTTTTTTTTTTTTTTTTACTTGGACCTGTTTCATCACAGCTACTTAATGTCCACCCTTCTCTACGACCTAGTTTCGACTCCATCGTAATGCAATATCTTTCTAAAAGTTTTCAATTAGAGGTGGGTTAGTAAGTCACATACAGAGGTGACAGAAGTTTTTTCCCCCTTCCATATTTTATAGGTTTATCACCTACAAAACATGCCAACCAAGAATACACGGAAGTAACAGACATAGCACATTAGTTTCTTAGCTTCAGTTATTATGACGTATCTGAATACAGAAAAACTAATCTTCTCCTATATCTTATGTAGATGGGTTGCTTCAGAGGCGTAGCTGGAGGGGTAGGGGTTCGCCCCGGGCGGCACTTTGAACATTTTTGAACTTTTGCAGTTAATTCTAAGATACAGTCTCGAGAACTCAGTTCCAACTATTGTAATACTACAGCGAATTTTCCTCAGAATTACTGTAAGTGTTGCTAGTTGTGAGAGGAGTTTTTCTAAATAAAATTGATTAAGAATTACCTTCATTACTATGAAATAGACTTCGCCAATGTCATTGACGATTTTGCTAACAGAGAAGCAAGAAAAATAACATTTTAGAATGTTAGAATTAAAGTTTTACTTCGAAAATAAGCATAGTGTTTTAATTTATTTCCCTATACGTCGTTTTGACTTTTTGTAGTATTTCGGTGTGAATTGAGAGGGGCGGCAAACTCAGGGACCGCCCCAGGTGGCAAAATCTCTAGCTACACCACTGGGTTGCTTCTAGCTTATTTCGATTTCAAGATTCTTTCCAGATCAAATCGTTCACCCTTTGTTTTCTGTTGATTATCTTCACTATAATAAGCGTTTTTGAACAATTTTTAAAAATCCTAAATTAAATATTTGTGAAATATTTGATTTAATTATGGCTAAGTTTTGAGGATTTCATTGAAAAAAATTTAAGCCACAATGTTATTATTTCAACTGTTGGAAACTTATTTGCCTTTTTTTTTTTTTTTCTGTTTGAGAAGGCAAATATGGATTTTATTAACTTAATTATTCGACGGTTGTAAATGTTTTGCCTTTTTCATAGCCGGAAAGAAAAATAACGAATGTTATTAACACAATTAAATATTTAGTAAATACAGGAATTGTCAGTATGGAAACGTTATTTATTTATATAAATTTGACTATTTCTCTCTCTCTCTCTCTCTCTCTCTCTCTCTCTCTCTTATGACTATACATAAGTTACTGCTACTACACAAGTAGCAAAAATTAACGTGTAGTCGGTCGATAATTGATAACCAGTAATGATGTACAGTCACTAAATGTAAAATTTAAATAATCTCACCAAGTTCTGTAATCCTATTTGGATGGATGTTTGTAAAAGTGTTTCGTTGCAGATTATTTTTATATTCTAGTATGAGACCGACACTTTGCTTATTAAAGGCCTAAAGAGCAGCATAAAAAAAAATAAAAAAATATATGTTCTCAAGCAGGGTTCTTGCTCTGTCTAAAATATTCCACTCAATAATTCTATTTTGTGAGTTCTTGCTGGTGTTACTTACAGCTTTTAATAAGTCAGGTGATGGTGCTGGTCTCATGCAGGATTATGAAAGTTATCTTCCACCACTAAAGACTTTCATAAATACGGCTGGGATGGCCATCTTGTAAATGTTCGATATCTGTCTCACACCTATGCACTAATAAGCCAAAGCATGACCGATTAGCTTGTTGGGTCTCCTTTGGCCGAGATTGCGCCTTCTTGACATTGACTCCGCTAGACCACGGGAGATGTCCTGAGGTATTTTGAACCAACTAAACAGAATAACGTCTCGAAGGTCAGCGACCGAACGACGCACTGGTTTCGACGGTGGAGTGTTTACAAATGTTCGATGGGATAGAAATCAGGAGAATTGGGGGCCAGGGGAGCACACGGAATTCTTGAATCCTCTTCGAATTATGCTCGTGACACAGAGTGTTGCCTTGCTGGAAGAGATCCATCGAGCCACACCAAGTAGGGCAATACTTGGTCCGAAACAATCCCTAAGTAAAATAAGCGGTCAAGGTTTGGTTAATGGAATGACAGAACCAAGTTGATGTCCATGAGAACAATCCCTGTACCAGGATACCACTACTATTAGCCTGTTTCCGGTCAACGGCGTAGTCTGGTTGGCCGGAAACACAGGCCAGGTGGTCATAATGTTTTGGTTCATGAATTGCTTTTATCACTGAGTCCTGTGTAGCAGTAAGATCCACTCCACTGGTTTAACTTTCTCCGCAAAACTCATTTTGGTCCATCTGAGACCTTGTTTTTAATCACTTTATATTTTTGAGTGGATAAAAAAACAACAACTAGATTTATGCCTGAGAAAATACAGTACAAGGAAACTTCAGATGCTACCTGAGATATATTAATACAACTTCAATTGTAAAGACATGTTCTCAATCTGAGCGAATGATTTCGATATAGAAAGTCATTCAAAATATCTGAAAATGACGATAACTGGAACAAAGCAACTCAGTTTTTGTCACATATAAAAGAATGTAATTAACCACGTGTGACATTTCGCATTATCAAATGACATTAACCAAAACACATGATTTCCTCTTACCATCAGCGCATACGTTAAAGGTGTAGCCCTTCTAACATCAAACACAGAGTGACCCGGCATTTTGTTTTTAATCAGATAATCTCCCCCACCCCCTTGAAGAAGTAGTAATCTCTCCCAATAATTATTAAGGGAATCCATGTGCTTCGTTTATGCTTATTTTTATAATTTCTTTTTAAATATAATAATTATTTTTATTTTTTAAACCTAATTATTATACTATTTAGCAAATTTCAATAATTACCATATATAAATCACATCACAGTGCAGTGCTTTTATTTTAAATATTTATTTACTTTGCTCAGTGCATCGCTATAAAATTCAGTTGTGATATGATTACGCTCTCTACTATAGTTCCTTTCTCAGAATAGAAAGGAGCAACAAATAATGTGGAATGCACTCAATGGTCTTCATCGCGCATGGAGGTCGTGCTGATACTAAGCACATTAAGATGAGAAAAGAAAAAAAAAGAAAGAAAACAACGATACGGCTGTTGTTAATAATTTAGTTCGAAGTCGTTCCATTTTTTTTTTTTTTTTTTTTTTACCTCAGTGAAGACCGAGGAGCATGATTCTTATTCTTAATTGATGAAGGTAAACATCTTGCAACTTAAAGTTTGTTTGCATTTCACATGTCAAAACATTCAATGAATCAGATTACACCATTACAATAATTAGAAATCTTCTTCAACTGAAATGCCAATCTAGTTTAGTAAATAGCTTTTAAACTGTTTTCGAAATTCTGGAATAAACATGCAACCGAAAGAAAAAAAGTGTGGATTTTTATATTTTATATATCGGTTTCAACCTTTTTTGAGGTCTCACTGAGGAGACCTCAAGAAAGGTTGAAACCGGTCTGGGTAGTGACCCCATCCATAATGTATTGCAGTATACATCTCTTAGTGAGATGTGCGTTACATTATGGAAAATACTAAGAATAGTAATCAGAGCTTTATCCACCTTTACAATGAGTTGCCCTGGTGTTGCACCACTTTTAGACTTGAACTACGTTCAGGCGCAAACTTAACTGTTTGCTTACTTGGGATTAGGAGTAAAATAACCAAGTTTATAAAATTACTTGGTAACCCTAATATATATATATATATATATATATATTTAGTGCCGTTATACAACCAAGTTTTAAATCGGAGGAAATTCCTAATGACTGGAAACTGGAAAGAATAAATCCCATATAACCTTATTAAGTCACATATACTTATTTATCCGAATTATACAAAGTAGAATTAAAGCAAATTATTCCCCCTACCAGATTTTGTTATTAATTTCATTTCTTAAGCTTTTGTATCTATTATACTTTTCTTGATTAGATTTATCTGCAAGATAATGAAGAAAATTATGGCAGATACAAGAAATAGCTTCTTCTTTTTTTTTGGTTAAACTACTTTTTTATTTTATTTATTTATTTATTTATTTTGATTATTTAAACGCTATTGTTTTAATACTTTCTTTCTGTAGCAATTATACCTTAAAAATTTTTCTTTGCTTTTATTAATCTGTATGTTGCTTTATTTTGTTTTATTTTTCCAGAATCATTTCCAATGCGCGGTCAGTTCTTATATCAACTGATGAATCTAAAATTTCTATTTGTTCGTCTATTACGGACAATTTTCTTAATGTATTTCTCCATGTTATTTTATGATTTTATCTACGTTGGTAAAATGTGTTATTTATTTCCAATTTATTGTTATTAACTCCGTTTTTAGTTCGCACTGGATCGTTAAATCTTTGACATATTCCTGATATTATTTGGCTCCTGATTCATGCATTTAAATCTCCGGCTATAATGATCATTTATATTGGTTTTATTCTTTATAAAATGCATTTATTCCATTTTCTTGTTTCCCTTCTGGACTATAAATGCTTATGAAATTTATTACATGCGCTTTTATCTTTAATCGCGCGCGAATGATTCTTTCTGATATGTAGCTACATTCTTTTACATTTCATCTTCCCTTTTTTTGTAAGGCTCAATGGTCTGTCACCGCCGTTACTCCTTAGAATTCCAATAGTGCTTGTGATAGGGCGATATAATCCTGTCTGCATTATGTGGTACGCAAGACTAGTCTTGCGTACACCACAAGTGGACCTTCTGGTAGTATATGATTTTCTTCGACATTCTTCGCCCACATTGCCTGTTCACCCTCTTACCACGCTGAGGTGCAGAATTAAAGAGGAACTACTACTACCAAAAATAATAATAATATTCCCATCTCTAGTTTATCCAATAATACGCTTCCACCCAGTGACCCTGTCAAGTTAGTACATTTTTTACACTCAAGTAGATGAAAGAATGATGCTATCGACAGAAAGTGTGAAAGATTTGCATTTCTTTAAATTTATACAAACTTCCTATGATATCTAAGATCATTATGATGCACATATAAATTTAAAGAAAGTAAATCTTTCACACTTTCTGTCGATAGCATCATTCTTTCGTCTACTCGAGTGTAAAAAATGTCCTAACTTGACAGGGTCACGAAAGCCATTTAAATTAATATTCTTAAAAGAAAATCAATGAGCTTTATCCCTACTGTGAGCAACACAAGTGCAGCTTTTAAGTTTACGTTTTTCTCTGAACATCTTTGTTATTAATCCTCCGTCCAATGTTTCAGATGGCTTTGAATGATCGTCTGAATTTTGAAAAGTCACTCCATCCAAACCCAGACGTTGATGCTTAGTAACAAATGTTTCGTTGTTGCTTACAGATTTTGTTTTGTTTGTATTATATTTCATACAGTAAATTGTCTGTTGTAACGAAGAAGTTTTTATTTCAATGGATCGTATCTCCGCTTTTTGTAGTCACTCCACTCTTCTTTTTACCTTTGGTTTCAAATTTTGTATTATTTTTACAGTTCTGATGTCAGCCTTTTAGCCATTATTTTGATATTTATTCCAGCGTATTCTTTAGACCATATTTTATACTTTTAGTGATTTTTACAGCATTATTTCCTGACTGGTTTTTCTTTTTATTTTATTTAGTTTTCCTTGTCTACATACGAGAAACTAGACTCTTTCAACTTTATTTTATTTATTTTTATAACTTGTTTATTAAGCATATCTATAGCATTCATAATGTTTTTATATATCACTATTTTTTTTTTTTTTTAAAAAAAAGCCTTGCGTATCTTGTAGTATATGGAAAACTAAAACTATGTTTATCGAAACTGAAGTTTGAATATCCAATACATAAATCAGTTTTTAGTTTGATGTCATATTATACTCAGCGGAAAGCGAACAAAACGAAAGTCAGATTCGCAAGTACAGATCATCTGCTACCCATTTTTGGTTGACAGATAATTTCTACTCGCACTGTAGTATCACCGCCAACAAGCTTAATGGAAGACTGAAGTAATATAAAATTCTATATTTAATATCTAAAGCTCAAATCCAGGCTTATCTAGCATTTGTCCTGTCTATAGTACTAATATAATAAGGTACTTTGCATAAACACGACATTTCAGGATAATAAGGTCCCGTAGAAGTAACACGTACCCTTGGAATATAGGACTGTAAAAGTTGATACATTGGTGACGTTGAAGCGCTGATGTTTGTAACAAATCTAGCATCAAGGATTATCAGTGAAAGAGTTAAATCTCTTATTTTTCCAGAAACAGTGCATCACAAGACTCTTGAGAACTTTCACCAGAGAGACGAACATTATAAAGATTTTTCCTTATAAAGAAAGAGATTTTATAAGGGTTTTTAAGTCTAAGATCAGCTAAATTGTTCTCATACGGAAGAAGAACCTTATAAAGAAAGATTCATTCAATTGAAGGCTTTTCAATTGAATTGAGGCTTTCAATTCAGTTCATTTGAAAGCTGTTTGAAGATGAATTAGTCGGTCAGATACTCAGGATTTATCTTGCAGATTAAACCTTTAGCAAAATCGTAATGCATTGGACTAATAGTCTGAGTTGTTTCGGCAGCAAATTCAAAAATTTCAAAATCCTAGTGAATAAAGAAGAAAAAGTCTGCTATCAAACCAGGGGCCCTAAACTGGGCTTCTTTAAAATAATTGAGAAGGTCAACGACAGTCAATCTCTTCACCACTGGAGGCTCGTCACTTAATCATTGATTACTAGTGTGGGCTCTGCCACCCCAGAAAGGTGGGAAGAAACACGCTATTTATCTTGATATTTCCAGGCACTTGATCGGGTATGACATTGGAAGTATTCTCACATTTTGGGTCTGATAATAAAACTAAAAATTATATATAGTAAACGACGTACTAAAATATAAAAATATAAACAACATGATAGAATTAGTGTTACCTTCTGCTAACTGCCGAATGGTGTTCTAGAAATGTAAACAATCCTCCTCAGAAGCGAATCTACTGCATACGTTAATATGATTGCGTGAGTAAGGACTCAACTTGCCAAGTTGTGTAAAGGCATCTTTGTGTTTACTGGATAATTAGAAGGGGAAACACTAATCTGAGCACTAAACACTAATCAAAAAAAAAAAAAAAAAACTGACATGGATCGACATATTTTAATGAGGATCTCGTGTAATAAATTTGAATTAAATTTGTCCAATCAGAAACGTACACATCAAATCTAATACTTGATACGTATTTGATGGAATGCACCTAATAAGGATTGGACCTCTGTGAATGAGAAAACATAGTTTTCTAAACGTGACATGTGCTATCTCGGTTGCATTGGCATTTTTTCTTGTTTTCTAAATATTATCCTCATAGCTAGCAAAATATCCGCATTCGTTGCGATGGAGGAGGGACATAGACAGCTTTTCAAAAGTAAAAAGTTAATAACAAGGCATCCGCATCGTTTTATGTTTGTTGTTTCCTTTTTTTTTTTCTTCGAACAAAATAATGACAAAACGCAAAACTGGCTAAACGTATCTACTTCGGAAAATAGGCGAAACGTGTTGAAATCCATTTTATAGTATATCATTACAGAACCTTAATGATCTGTTGATGAATGCGCATGTCTGCATTTGCAACAATGTATTTAGACTGTTGTGATCAAGTTTTGTGCCTTAATGGTTTATAGTCTGCAATTTTGTGTTTAATTCCCATCACGTTGATGTTTTTTCCCGTTTAAAAATCCCTCGAGGGTGAAAAAGAGAAAAAAAAGGTTAAAAGAAAGAAATGAACGAATGGCATAACAGTTGCGGTTTTAAGGAGAGCCGTATTTGAGTCGTAAATATCTGTCATTTAATTATAATAATCAGTATTATAATCAGTATTTAAATTTAAGATTTGCAGATGTGGGAAACGCAACTCCAGTAAACAAAGAATTCCACTATTCGCTGCTCAACACGCTTAAAAGAAAGGTGTCTCAACGATCTGCTTCCTGCCATTCTGTTTTGTGCTGGCAACGTTCTTACATATTTCTAAATATACATTTAGAATGATGTTATTTACGTAATTTACTTTTTATTCAACGAATTGACTGTCTAGATTCGTAATTATATATGTCTGTTTCTTCTAAATGTTGTTTGCAAGATAGTCTGTAATAGGATTTTAACGATTTTATTTCTGATTATTTAAATAAGAAAAAATTGCTAATCGAAAAGTGTAGGAGAGGCTGTCTCTTAGTTAAAAATAATAATAAAAGGAATATTTTTCTGTGGGAAAGTTTCCTAACGGGGAATTCAAGCCATGTTTACTTCTTTATCATGTTAAAATTCATATTTGGATCTCTTCTTGTATTCATACTTTTCTCTTGTCGATCTTATATTGTTGCATGTATATAATGGCGAATTTAAGCAGCATGTGCGTTATATATTAGTACAAGTAAATATTTAATAGAATACGATAGAGCATTGTTGTTCTGTGCTATGATACTATGATTAAAACATTTGGTTTTTTTTTTATGTTAAATATATTTATAATTTCTTTTCTTTATTAAATATGGAGTGAAGCCCAACACCCGAAATGTCAGGGCTATTTAGGATATTTCGGAAACGAAAAAGGTTCGTGTTTAGAAAAATATGTCACTATTAGGTCCCTATGAGAATGAAGCGAATTATGCTGTTCCATCTCTGATAGGTCTGTTTGGGGAATGTTGTGTAGCTGCAGATAAAGATGAAGAAGATGAACTTAAGTGGGATATAAACCATGAGGATCAATACAGTACTTGGCTAAGAATTACGACTCAGATTCACGTCACATGATTGAATATTTTCGTCCTTCAGAAATGAGGGTGTTGTAACTTGAGAAGAGCTTCCTATTAAACTCGTTGCGAAAGCGTACACTGATTCAGTCTCGCTAAAAGAAATTCATTCGAATGCAGTACACCTTTCGCATCAAAGAAAGAGAAACTATTGTTAACAATACAATGGCTGAACATCTATGTAATCCTACCGACAAAAAAAAAAAAAAAAAAAAAAAAAAAAAAAAAAAAAAAAAAAACCGCAGACTGGATTTTTTTTTTTTTAATCAATCGTCACAATCCCATTGTTTCCTAACTTTTGTAACTTAAAATATTTATTCATGTTCTCTCTTTCACTCTCTCTCTGGTGGAAAATTGTTGATAGTAAACAAGTAGCGAAATATTAATTGTGTCGGACTGTCGTAATATCTGATACATCACCTTTACGATACATACAACAGAAAATAATAATGATAGGAGAGACAAAATAAATAAATAAAAATAAATAAAAACATAAAAAGATATAAACTAAGTAAAAAAAAAGAAAGAAAAATTGTGATTTTTGTTATCTGTATATGTATTTTTGAATTATGCTTCAGATTAAAATTTTAAATAAATATATGAGTTGAAAGGAAAATAATTTTATCAATAAACGAAGAGTTAAAAACACAACAATAATTTCTTAATCGCCTTTTTCTCTGAAAAAACTAAAGTCTGGATCTGTAAAGAGCTTGAAGTCTCAAACAATCTATGCATTGTTTTACAGCATTCGTATTAGCTGAAAGCCAGAACCCAATGAAAAGCAAATATATGCATGATTCATTTTTCCCTTATTAATCCTACCACTCCTCAAAACACATAAAATAGTGCGTATATTTAAGCTAATTTTCGTACACTCCTACCTGCCTTGAAATCTAAAAGAATCATATTTATTGTGATAATTAATGTATTTGCCGACAGCTAGAAAAAAAAATAAGTAATGTGTGTGTTTACGGAAGTTGTCTTCCATATTTCATTATAGTCTGCGGTGACAATTTTCATGCATGAAAATACTTCGAATGAAAGCTTTTTATCTTCCGGGCAGGCAGCATTTTACTGAACTGGTCGCGACAGACTTCGAAGAAAACATTAGTCTAGTATCACAAATATAAGCAGGAATTCTTTAGAGATGAATTTGTTATTTGAAATAGCAATTTTGTAAAACGAATAAAATACGAATACATTAAGAGGACAGACTGCAGTCTTTTGGAAATGGACAAACTTTTTTTCCTAATGAGCCAAATATAAAATAAAATCAAACTTCAAGTCGCTTAGATTTTTAGTTTTTAAGAAATCGGTAGGTAGGCAGCGATTTCCTCCTCTCGCCATCTGGGTGGTTAAGCGCATTCCTGCAGCATGCTAGGTAAGAGTCAAGTTCTTTATATTTAGTCCAATCCAAGAAGTTTTATCCAAGAAGGGAAAAAAAAAAAAAAACTGGTTTCCAAAAATCGACTAGCTCTAGAATCGGTTGAAAAATTTCTCCAACCAATGACTAAAATGGAATCTATAAGGTCTTCTGCAGATTCTGTTGACCTTCTACATACGTAATATGGAGCCTCCATAGTTCGATTTAGATGACGCAACAAGATTACCAGTTCGACTGGAATTCTTTAGCGATGAAGATGAACATTTTTGACTGGGTTCACATCTCGTTGATGACAGGAAGAACATTATAGACGTTTCAATTGAAGGATGTGTTAGCCGTTTGCTTTTCTAAATTTTTACCATGGCAGTTTATTGTGTTTAGTACTTTTTGTAGAAAATAATCTTCATTTATTCGCTTATGAGAATTCGTACGGAACAACAGAAAATAATCATTGCCATCGTAAATGTGTGTCGTGATACGAAAGGCGGCATGTGATTGGATCATACATCTTCCTGCAATGTCTGATAGGTGACATTTAGGCTGGATTTTTGCAAAATAAATTGCCGATTTTCATAATGGACGTTCTTTTATGAACAAATATAAAGATGTCACCTCAGTCCTGTCTAAAGTAATGGAAAAAAATCATCAGTTCCCAACTTCTTTTGTCTCTTATTCTTGTTGCCATTATCCTTTCATAAATCTTTACGCAATGACGCAATAACGTTATTCCTCTATAGTTACTATACTCCCTTTTGAGCCTGCATTAAAAATGACAACAATAATTCCCTTGGTCCAATCGTCAGGTATCATCAGTGGTTAAATTCACCAGGGGCCCGAATCATAAATATTTTTCTGTTTTGTGACTTTTCTCCTTTTATGGTAATTATGCCTACATTATTGTGTTATTATTCAGCAGTTGTTTGCAGTTTTGAATGTGTATATATCAATGTCAACAGTCCCCCTGATTACAAACGCGTGATGAAAGAGACGGGAAGTTTTGAAGTTTCCTGTAATGCGTTATCTTGCAGCGATTGACAAGCAAATATTATTGCAGGGTAGTGTAGCGGAATTTTGACAGACACGTAGCGATATTTTGTCTTTTCTGGTTGGCAACACTGTCGGCAACAGTCAGCTAATCTACAGTGTCAGGACAGTAGATTAGCAGTTGTTTATCAGAGCTCGTGATTGTGAGAAGCACCAAGAAAATCGTGTTACATTTTTGCATTTATGTAAGCCTACTATTTCAACTATGGATAAGTACATCGGTACCTTCTTTAAACCGAAAAATAGCTCGGATGACAGTGATAATACAAAACGAGTTTGTAATGACAGTTTATGTGTAGTTTCTGAAGTGAAAGAAGTCTGTAAGGAATCCACAGAGACTCAGGATTCCCATCAGTTGCAATACGATCATATGAATACGTTGAACGAAAGGAGAGATTTGCCGACGCTTGTTGTACACTCGAGCAGTAGATAGCATTCAAAGTTAAATACAAATGGTTATTTTGTAAGGACGGAGGTTTGGGGTGTATAACATGTGCAGAGGACACAGACTCTAGGAACAAGCTCTTCACATCAGGGTATTCACTTAGCATCGGAGTGGATAAATGGATTAATACGTATTAAAGGGTCTGAACAATGTCCAAAAAGCAACTCAGAAAGAAAATTGCGAACATAGCGATACCAAATCTCACAAAAGTGCACAAGCAATTATTAGAAGTAAAAGTGAGAAGTCATTGCGACACATTGAAGAAGAACAGAACTCTTTAGCTCACGAAATCGCGTGCCGTATGTTTCGCACTGCGTATCATGTTGCAAAAGCATAATCGTCCTTTTGTAGATTATCCAAAATTAATTGATCTTCAGATTCTTAATGGACTAAATGTGGGGCGTACTTTATATAGTAATGTGACATGCACTGAGGTATTGCAAAACAAATGAAACACTAAATTGCGGACAGCATTATAAACCATAGAACCAAAATTTCTATTATTCTGGATGAAAGTACTTCCATATCTAATGATAGTGTACGTACAGGGTGCAATAAATGGTGGTGATGTTACAACACTATTCTTTGATTTAGTTCAATTAGAAAACATCAACGCAATAGACATTAAGAACTCACTTATGAAGTGTCTTGAAAAGCACGCTCTGAAAAGAAAAAAATCCTCCAGAAAGTTCTAATTGGATTATGTACATGGGGGCCTCAGTTATGCTAGGGAAACGAGCATTTGGTAAAACCGAGGAAAGATTTTCCAATCATTTAACCTGAGTATTTAACATGGCCCTGTATAAATCATCGCTTAGAACTTGCTGCGCACGATTCATGAAAAGATGTTACGACAACAAATCATTTTGTGGTGTTTCTTGATAAGGCATATTCAACTTTTAGTATGTCTCCAAAGAACTTACATGAACTAAGAAAATGTGCAGAGCAGTTGTTTTGCAGTTTCATCAAAGTGGGAAAGATGTCAACTCGTTGGGTTGCATCAAGTTTTCTGGCTGTGAATTCTATTTGGAATAACTATGCATCATTGCACAGTTTCTTTACACGTGCAGCTCATGGACGGAAATCGAAATAGTGAAGAAAGAGCAATACTTCAATGGGCTAGCCGGTAAACTTGAAGAAACGTACTTCATAAACCATTTAGGAATCATGATAGATGCGTTATCGAAGATTTCTAGCCTCTCTGAATCTTTGCAAAAACAAACCGTGATGTTACCTAGAGCAGACCAACTCTTGCACAGAACAAGAGGAGTATTTTAAAGCTCACAAAGAGAGAGGAGGTATTTACTGGAGGGAAGTTCAGAAAGCTATTGAAGCAAATCAATTCAAAGGAGTTCCCTTGAAAGTATTTGGTGGTAGGAACAACGCAATGGAAATAAACAAAGGACACTTTTATGAGAGTCAAATCACAAATTTGCCAAGTCGGTACATGACAGATAAGGACACAAAGTACTCAGAAATAATGAAAGCAGTTTTACCTGAGTATTGGCCAGATGAGATTGCATATGGTATGATATTTGTTTCCTCTGTGTTATTGTGAGGTCATTCGATCTTATAGGAATTTTAAGCACAGTGGAGGTAAGCATGTGAAGAAACTTCTGAAGTGTGTTGAAACAATACAAGTGAGCACTCATAGTGCGAGCGGGGGTTCAGCATTATGAACAATATTGTGACACGAACAAGAAATGCGCTCATGGTTGAAAATGTCTCATCTTTGCTGACAGTAAATAGTTGTGGTTCACCAATTTCCCAGTGGGATCCTCTTCCATATGTTAAACGCTGGGACATCCAAAGTTTAACATATGGAAGAAACAGTGATAGAAGGAGACTTGATGCAGAGACAGATAAATCGAAGGAAGCCTTGTGGAAACTATCGTAGGCCTTCTGCAACTGTTAACTAAGGGTAAGCCCCGATATATTTGTACACTTTCCTGTACATTTCACTAGTTATATTTCAAATTTAATTTACTGATATGAGTAAACGCATATATTTATCTTACTTTATCTTTATAAAGTACAGAATTATTTTACGTTTTACAGCATATTCATTCAAATATCAATATCAATAAGACAATAACTGTTCAATGTTTCTACAGTCTAAATAAGAAATTAGAAATTTACTAAGGAATTTGAGTTATTTATATCATCATCATTGCATTTCCATGTTTTTTTCTACATTTACGTAACAAGCTGAATAGGCCTACTGTTTTTTTCATCGCTCATATAACCTAATGTTATCTTAAATTAAATTATCTTTTAATATGTTAGGAAGTATTATATTAATTTGTAATTTTATATTTGTATTTGTATTTCATGTTTCTGATGGCTTTAATTCCACCAGAATAAATAAATGTTGCGACAATCTAGCAATAGCCTCACATTTATGATCCTTACTTTAAGGACCTCAGAGCTTATTTGTTTAGAATTTAACCACTAGCAATCTGTGTATTCTACAAATATTTCCATGGAAAATATTCATCTGAAATAAAATCAACAATTCCTCCACTTAGTACTGACCTCGTTGGAATACGTGCAGCTGCTGCTCAACATCCCTTCACAGTGCAGTGCATCTTGAAACCCACCGAACAGGTCTCTTTTCCTCCTTCCTCATTCCTGCAACTGCTGTATTGTGGAATAGTTGTCCGCCCCTTTGTGTTTTCCAAGGAATATAACATACAGTCTTTTAAATCAAATGTAAACAAGTTCCTTCTTTCCCAAAGGTTGATCAACCAACCGTTCGTGTGTGGACTCAACATAAAAAAAAAAAAAAAGTAGTTCCCTTAAGAGATGGATCGACATTGTGATTCCTCAGGATCTCCTACCATGCTCGTTCGGTTAAAGGCTGTCTGATTTCCATATGCAAGATTACATAAAAATTGTTTACGAATTAAAAACAAAATCAACACGAACTACTTCATTGCATTGTCGATACTTGCAAGGCGAGTTAACGATGCCTCTTATTCTTTCCTTCCACAGTGGAACAAGTCAGGATGTGCATCCAAACGGACCTCTTCCATTTTGATTATTTAAACTGAATTGTGCAACTTTTTTTTAAATCTTCAATAAATATTTTTGTCCAACTTAAGTCAAGCTATTTAAGTTTGAAACGATTCATGACTTGGGAATCGTCACCATTCTCTCTGGGAATTGCCTTAGGGATAAGATCTTATTCATAGCCACTCATCCCGTCGAAATTATTAATGGCAGTTTTATACTAATCGGATTGGCATTAACTTAAAATTACTAAGAAGCAATCATTATTCTCAAGACTATATCGACTTGTTAGCTATGTACGTTCTCAAGTAACAGATAGTTGAACGAAAGTATTCATTGGGCGAAAACGTTGGAACATGTTTGTTAAGACACAAGGATCAATCAATCGACATATAAATTCGCAGTTAACAGGCAAACACTCTAAGAAAAAAATTTATTCAACAATAAAGTGCATCTATTAAAGTATAAATTAAATATCAGTTTGTGGAAACAATTAAAAGTATAAACTAATGACTTAGTTATCATAAATTGATTTGTTTAATAAATGATGAAATATTATTACTATTAATAGGTTTAATGGAACATGCGCACTACATATATTAAAGTAAGTTTCAATGCTGACACATTGAACAAAAATTATATAGAATTTTTTTTCAAAAACTCCAATATATATCATCCAACGTTACATGGACATCGTCAAGGAGATAGGCCGTTAACTACATTCAAAACATGACTCAAAATAATGAAAATTATTTAGAATAATTATTAATTTAAAGAAATTATTCTTCGCATAAGTCAACATAAACTAACTTGAACAATTTTACCAGACTTAAAGAAAGCTTTCGACAAGGAATTCCATGACATTTTATTAACAATAATAAAGAAAAAAAAAAGTACTCTCAGAAACCACAGGAATCAGAGATGCTACTCTGGATGTGTTTAGAAGCTATTTATCTCCCAGATCACAAACTGTAAAAATAAATAATTCATACTCAGCAGTTTCCTCAAGTGAAATCATTCTGCTGTTCAATATTCTGGTCGTAGACCAGTCTTATTTATAAGGTATATTAACGACTTCTGCCACCTACAATTATCAAATAAAATTAACCCAGGCGAAAACGGCACTGATTTGTTTAGCAGTTTCTGTAACTGAAGTACAAACTATAGTAAATATACATCTGAAAACGGAGTAATGCTTTGAAATTTGTAATTTGTAAATCGTGAATTGCATCTTCCAATAGAAGCAGTTTTCCCACGCATATATTCTTGCTTGTTTCGAATTATAATACTAACTCAAACTGTAAAACGTAAATACTGTACATTATTTCGGGTGAGATTTTTCTAATTAGAGTAGAAGAATTAAAGCAATGAGATTATCGTATTAAGTCTGTTAGTTGCGTATCGTGTGTTCTCTGTTCCCAGTTGCCTATTTAGCCAGAAGAAAACCATAAATTTCTGGGAGGAAAATCCCTCCACCACCGTATAAAGACCTCATCTTCGATTGAAAATCTCTTATAACGGTTTCTTACATCGTGATCTAAGATCCATTTAGATTACATCCTGATGTAATCTAAAAATGCTAGATCACAAATGCTACGTATATTTGGTCCCAAAAATATTTCATAATCTATTCTTAATCTGAAGAAAAGAAACTCAATCCATCCAAGCAGAGCTATAACGTTTCACAAAATAGCACGATGGTACAAGGAAAAGAGTGAATGATATATTTTAATCTGAAAATTACTGGTCATCATCAGGCAGTTGAATACAGAGTAGAAATCTATCAAATCTGGCTTTGCACAACATGGAATTATACTGATCACAATATCCTATGGTCTGACACGCGCTTACTCCCTTGACGCTGTAAGTGCGAATGTTTATTTAAACAAAGTGCCGATTTTCATCGTTTGAACCCTCATGGGGTTCAAACGACGTCATTCCGAATTGGAATGACTGCTTCTCACTATCGAAAATATGAAAGAAGCAGTCATTATTTTTATATTATTATTTATATTATATTATGTTAAATATATTATTTTATATTATTATTTTTAAAAAATAATAACACTATGCTTCCTTAGTTATTCCTTGCCTTGTTCTTTGTATAACATCACGCGACTCTTACTGTTTTAAATAATCCCTTGGTCTTCTACTTCAGTGCTTCCCAAACTTCTGGATGTCAGGACCCCCCTTTGCAAAAATTAAAATGTTTCATGGTCCCCCTCGAAAAAAATCGCAATAGAGAGATATATTATTATAATATTTATTGTATTTATATTCAATACAAAACATACACAGCGAATATTGCAAAAATTAAATGCATATATTACATTTTTTACCTCTTACCGTTTGGTTCTGAAGACGATGCGGACTGTTCTGGTAAAATATGAAATACTGTCCTTTTTTTTTGAGTCTGTTTCTGCTTCTTCTGATTGTTCGCGGGATTTTTTTTTAAATTTTTTATCAGCCACTTATCCATCTCAGGGTTAATTTTTTTAACGTAGAATAGATTAAATAATAGCACCACTTACCGATACCGGCACACTACAGACTGATAACATGAAATTAGTGAATATTACCTGAATAAAGGAATCCCCGGACCAGGAACATTTTTCTCTTTTGTGACTTTTCTCCCTTTACGGTAATTAAGCCTAACGCGAAACAGACAGCAAAGGCAGGTTATTAAAACGTGCATATGATTGGTGCGGATTTAACAAAAGATCGCGCAACCGAAAGATAAAAGCATAGCTGACAATTGAGTTGAAATGCTAACTCTCTTCAACCGAATTCCATATGTGAAACTGCCATAACATTCATTATATATATATATATATACAGCATAGTTTCTGTATGAGGGGACATGTGATTCATTAATTAGTGTGTTTTTATCCCAGTTGTCTCTAATTGCACTATTTGTTGAGAAATATATTACACAGACTCCTCATACCTTATTCACTGTCATAATAAAAGTACTTGTTTTTATTGCCTCTGCAGTATAGTTAGGGAGGGCGTGTTGTTTACCACTGCAAGCGAGTTACTATCTCCCCACATGAACTTGTTTAAGCTTTTTTTCCACGTGTGAAGTATATGCGAAACTTTTATTGGTAACAGAAAACTAGCTCGGATGATAGTGATAATATAAAACGAGTTTTGATATGTATATAAAGTCAATATCAACAGTCCCTGATTACGAACACGTGATGAAAGGGACAAGAAGATTTGGAGCTTCCCTGGAGAGCATTCGAAGTAAATACAATTAACCACTGCTTTGAAATGAAACATATGAATAAGCAATATTTACTAATATTCATTAAGCGCCGAAATACGCAGAAAGCAAAGTTTGTGAACCAACACCAATGTGTGAATTTTTCCATTAAAATATAAAAAAATAACAAAAAATAAATAATAAAAGTTAAATAAGTTTCTTTTAAAATAAAAAATATCTACTTAGTCTTAAAACATTTTAAATGTGTTTTCATTATTTCACGGCCTCCCTCAACAAAACCTACGGCCCACAGTTTGGGAAGCGCTGTTCTACTTTGTATTTAATTGCTTGATACCACTGATAACGGCCAGGAAAGCTATGGCTATTAAATATATTTTCAGAAGGAAATCTATGGCTATTAAATATATTTTCAGAAGGAAATCTATGGCTATTAAATATATTATTCACTTTTTTTTTCATTGTATTATCGTGTTGATTTGTGAAATATTGAACGTTGTTTTAGAATGCATAATATAAAGCAGTAAAAACAACGGAAAAATTGAACTATGTACAATAAACCTTGACATGTTTAATTTACAAAAATTTCAAGCTCGGTTTAAGTTTCGTAATCCGGAAAAATTCCTTAATTCGCTTCACATCTCTTCTCAAGATTGTCCAATTAAAGAGGATCAACCGAAACTTAAATGCAAACGAAACTTCACAAACATATGACTTTCGTTAAACACCGAGATCAGCATATTACCACAAAGAAAACAAAAAGCAGGAAGTTGTGGTAATATTTCGCTCTTACTGAGAACTGTAAAAACGAAAATTGTTCTTCTGAAACAATGGTTACAAGGTGAGCCTGGCTATACATTATATACAAAGCGGTGAATCAGAGATTTAGAAGACTAAGAGCAGGTCTGTGGTGACTGGCAACTGCAAACGGATCCATTATTGTACTGTTATGGTGGAGGAAAGTATTTGTTGACATCCAGACAAGTTTTCGTGACAGGTGTGAATTGGACCACTGGAAACAACGTATTGAAATGTTGACGGTGATAGCAGAAATATTTCATCAGGTCACACCTTTAAAATTCAGACAGTCATGCAAGAGAATTTATTAATAAGCATGCCAAGTATTTCTTAAAACATAGGGTGCAGTTTTCCTGCTTTCAAGGAGACAGGAAAGAATCCTGAATAAATGTTTTCACTCTATGTGCCGATTGAAAGTACAATGAACACTGCTCCTTCATTTTTCACGATAAGTTGAAGAAATAGAGATCGATATCGTTGATACCAGCTTAGTAATAAATTTTCAAGCATTATCATTCAATAAAGGCAATACTGCAACTATTAAGACCAGTAGAAAAATCGAAACTGCAGACGTGGTGGTCTGAAACTAATATATCTATTTTTAATTTATTATTTATTATTTAATGCCAAAAAGATGCCATTAAATAATAATAAATAAATAAATGATTTCTCACCTAAAATTGAAAATAAATAGATGAGAGGTTTAAACACATATTTCCATATAAATCGGTTGTTCATTAGATTTTTACGAACTTTTTTATACGATACATGTTTCTTTATTATTTTCACGAGTACTAGTGGATAAATATACTGTACTCCCATGTATGCGACACCCTTCGAAACTTCTGCGCATGCCAGAAGAAGGAGAATCCATTTCGATACTAGGGTAATCAATGCTTTTCGTGGGATGAGTGTTTATTATTATACGTCGTTGGAAAAATTAGCTTTTCTTTTATGAAACTTCTAGTTCTTAAAGTGGTAACTATTTTGCTTGTACAACAGTTGGAAAATTTACGTATAAAGCACGTGATTTCGCGTGTTGGTGACCAATTCGTACATCCTTTAGTTCTTTCTTCCTTTCAGTATGAATTGCGCATTCCTGGCACATTGCCAGCCCCGGTTCTATGAACTGTGGGCGTACAATAATTTGTAGATCATAATCATTAAATTAAAATGTGTTCTTACAGATATCTATGAAAGGGACTGCATCGAAGATGATATTTGCTTCTCTGAAAGATGGCATTGAAATTAGCATTTTACAAATGGAGGTTACGCTGATTAGTATACAGCCAGATTACACGGACATGGTATTTATATATTTTTTCATTTACATCGTGAGTTGCACATTTCTAATGAGAGACATACAAACAATAAACAGATATGTTGAATTTTTTCTTGACAATTATTCATAAGACTATTACACTCTTTTTATAATCTTTGTCAGGTAGCTTTATTTTTATCCTCCTACATGTTTCGCTAATCCTTTTCTATTGGCATCCTCAGGGAATTATTAAGCTAAAATGAAGGTTGCAGACTAGGTTATAACTGATAATTCTAATTCATACAAAAAATTGGTATTGTGCGTGACAATGTGCGTGTCTCGTTAACGTGATTTATTCGTTATGGTTCATTACGTAATTGTTATGAAAGTTCATTTCTTTGATGTTTAATGATCTGATAAAAGTTTTCCAAATTTCTGGTAAAATTAGACCTTGATTCTTGTTTAGGTTTTCAGTTTTACGGGCGACTGTAGCTGCTTCTTTAAAGGTTCTTGAATGGTAGTTATCTTCTATGTATGGCATAAGGCTCTTATTCCCACTCAATATGATGGTTAGTAGAGGCAAAGTGGCATGAAAGGCCTGAAATGTCTTGTCTGTTATTTCTGACATATCCTATGTGTTCTTTCTTTCTCGTTTCAAAGCTTCTAGAGGTCTGACCTACGTAACTAATACCACACGAGCAAGGTATATTATATACTCCAGAGTACTTGTAGAATGGGTGAGGATCTTTCGGTGATCTTAAAAATTTCCGAATAGTGTTGATTGGTTTGAATGCCACTCTGATCTTATGCGGTTTTAAAAGGTTAGCTAATTTTTTGGAAAGGTTGTTGACAAAAGGAATCGTAATTGTACTGATGTATTGGACGTCATCACGTTGTTGATGTGGTATATCAGTAAAGGTCATCCTTGTCTGTCGTATACTGTATATCTCTTTTCTTGAGACTATGGATAATGCTAAGTTTCTGAGCTATGTGATGAGCTGAGTTGAAATGGAGGTAACGTCCAGTATTTGTAGGTTTTCGGTATACAGATAGGTTGATACTATTATTGGATTGTTTCTTTATTAAAATGTCAAGGAATGGCAGTTTTTTATCTTTTCCCGTTTCTAATGTGAATTTGATGGTATTGTGGAAACTATTGATTTGGTTGAGGTAATTCATTAGTTCTTCTTTCGTATGATCCCAAATGATAAAGATGTCATCTACATATCTGTACCAAATTTTCGGTTTTGGAATGATCTGGGTTAAGATTTTTTTCTCTAGATCTTCCATGAATAAGTCAGCACAAGCAGGTGATAGGGGACTGCCCATAGCTAATCCAGTGAGTTGTTTGTAGATCGTTTTTTGCCAAATAAAATAGAAGTTAAACAGTGATTGAACAAAGTAGTGATGTTTTTTGGGAATAAATTGTCTAAGATGTTGATGACTTCAAACACTGGAATGTTAGTAAACAGAGAAGTAATGTCCACGCTTGCTAGTATAGCCTCTTCAAAAATAGGGATGTTTTTTATTTCATCTATAAAATATTTTGAGTTTTTAATATAAGTATCAGAGACGTGAATGTGTTGTTGTAAAATCTTCGCAAGATACTTTGACAGTTGGTAAGTGGGAGAATAGATTCCATCAACTATTGGGCGTAATGGTATACCTTCTTTATGAATTTTTGGAAGGTCATACAATCTAGGAGTAAGTGGGTGCATAGATTTTAGTTTTTTTATAATTTCTGTAGGCCAGTTATTCATTCCATCTTGCGAAGATTTTACAACAACACATTCACGTCTCTGATACTTATATTAAAAACTCAAAACATTTTATAGATAAAATAAAAAACATCCCTATTTTTGAAGAGGATATACTAGCAAGCTTGGACATTACTTCTCTGTTTACTAACATTCCAGTGTTTGAAGTCATCAACATCTTAGACAACTTATTCCCAAAAAACATCACTACTTTGTTCAATCACTGTTTAACTTCTATTTTATTTGGCAAAAAACGATCTACAAACAACTCACTGGATTAGCTATGGGCAGCCCCCTATCACCTGCTTGTGCTGACTTATTCATGGAAGATCTAGAGAAAAAAATCTTAACCCAGATCATTCCAAAACCGAAAATTTGGCACAGATATGTAGATGACATCTTTATCATTTGGGATCATACGAAAGAAGAACTAATGAATTACCTCAACCAAATCAATAGTTTCCACAATACCATCAAATTCACATTAGAAATGGAAAAAGATAAAAAACTGCCATTCCTTGACATTTTAATAAAGAAACAATCCAATAATAGTATCAACCTATCTGTATACCGAAAACCTACAAATACTGGACATTATCTCCATTTCAACTCAGCTCATCACATAGCTCAGAAACTTAGCATTATCCATAGTCTCAAGAAAACAGCTATACAGTATACGACAGACAAGGATGACCTACTAACGGAATTTACCACAATATCCAGAGAACTTTCTTTAAATGGTTACACAAAAAGACTCTATAACAAGATTCTCTTTACTGATATACCACATCAACAACGTGATGATGTCCAATACATCAGTACAATTACGATTCCTTTTGTCAGCAACCTTTCCAAAAAATTAGCTAACCTTTTAAAACCGCATAAGATCAGAGTGGCATTCAAACCAATCAACACTATTCGGAAATTTTTAAGATCACCGAAAGATCCTCACCCATTCTACAAGTACTCTGGAGTATATAAAATACCTTGCTCATGTGGTATTAGTTACTTAGGTCAGTCCTCTAGAAGCTTTGAAACGAGAAAGAAAGAACACATAGGATATGTCAGAAATAACAGACAAGACATTTCAGGCCTTTCATGCCACTTTGCCTCTACTAACCATCATATTGAGTGGGATAAGAGCCTTATGCCATACATAGAAGATAACTACCATTCAAGAACCTTTAAAGAAGCAGCTACAGTCGCCCGTAAAACTGAAAACCTAAACAAGAATCAAGGTGTAATTTTACTAGAAATTTGGAAAACTTTTATCAGATCATTAAACATCAAAGAAATGAACTTTCATAACAATTACGTAATGAACCATAACGAATAAATCACGTTAACGAGACACGCACATTGTCACGCACAATACCAATTTTTTGTATGAATTAGAATTATCAGTTATAACCTAGTCTGTAACCTTCATTTTAGCTTACTAGTTTGTATTCCCTGAGGATGCCAATAGAAAAGGATTAGCGAAACATGTAGGAGGATAAAAATAAAGCTGCTTGACAAAGATTATAAAAAAAAGTGTAATAGTCTTAATAAACAGATATATTTTAATGGTAATCACGCTGTTGAGAGATTGGAAACCTGCCTGATGAAGACCAATTTCCTTGATTTGTTCATATTCATGACCTTATGTCACTGTATGGACTTAGACTGTAGTTTCCAATCTCCGTTCTTAGGAATTAGTTTAAAAAAAAACGTATTTACCCCCTTCCCCCCTTTACCCTCTTCCTTCTTACCATAATTCCGCCCATACTTCTGCAGCAGACTCAGCGAAGTTCTTATTATAGTCCTTCATGCCGTCCACCTCTGTTCTTTGGGACAATTTCGTCCGTGCTGTTTTTCCCAATGAGTACAATCCTCAACTTTTTAAGAAATATATTAATTGATGACTTTCTCTTTAATCATTTCCGCGCACGTAGCATTATATGTTAATTTTTAAAAACAAAATCTGAAAATATTGGGAATAAAATAGAAATGAGAGCAGCATCCGTAAAGCTAATTTTTGAAATTTGAATCCTAAAGAGAAAAAAAAAATGAATCCTAAAGAAAAGTATGCTAAAATATATTTTTAGGAATAAATAAATCCTCTATCCTCCCTATATTATCCTAAATAACTTGTGAAAATTGATGAGCAAAGTGTCTATCCTTATTCGTTGGTGATGGCATGATAGCTGATTGACATATCACGACCATGGGGGTGCCTTAATGAAAGATGGCATTATCGGATTTGAAATTTCATTTTGAAAAAAAAAAAAAAAAACCATTTATTTACTTTTATTTAACATGCATTCTGTGAAGATTAAGTAAAAAAATGTTGTGAAACCAGGTAAAAGATGAATTTTAGTGATAAACATATGACAAGGACTAAGTCATGTATGATCATGTTTAGTATGCTACAATCTGTGCACACAGTGAGTGGAAAGGATAAACTTATAAGGGTCGAAAAAGAACCAGTCTCGACGTAAGACAGATTATATTTACTAGGGCATTCATAGCGTTACTGAACTGGCGGTGATGATTTTCATGCCAGCAGAAATTTAAGGCTGTGATTGAAACAAGCAAGGTCATTCATGGTTACATCATTTTCTTTAGTTTAGCATGCATGACCTCCTGCTGGTAGACTTTTTTTGAAAGGTGATCGAATATAATCCGTAAAGAGGAGAGATTCTGTTTGATGATGCTATAAAGGAAGTGGTTAAATAAATAATGAACACAGACAGACAGACAGACAGACAGACAGACACAATTGGTAATATTTTCTGGAAAACATTGTTTTTACTGTACTTAAAACAGGATGGTCCAGAAATACTTGTCTGGTTAAGGTGAAGAAATGCCAATTTGTTGCTTATTTTTCGGATGCACGTGTAACAATATATCAGCCTGTCTCCAATTTGACATTTACTTGCAAAGTATCGCATAATCTAGATCGTGACTCAACTAGACATCAAGAAGCTCTCACAGACACAAAAACATGAAAGTAAAAATAACTTGGAAACAAATCCTAGGCTTTCAACTCGCAAATCATTACATGGACTGAATAGATTAACAATAAGAATCCTTAGATTTGAAAACTTAAATAAAAAATATAAAAGTTAATTACAAAGCAGCCTCCATAGCACAATTAGAAGAATAATCTTCTTGTTTTGTTGGGAGGAATGGAATTCGAGTCCCTTGTAATTGCAAAGTAAGAGTGTCCCAACTAATGTGGGTTAGTCGATCATATACAGAAGTCATTGCATATTTGATGCTTCAAATCATGCTCCCCACATGCAGTCAAATTGTAATAGTTATGGTAATGAGCAACCTTTAAAAAAGTAAGTCACGAAACAAATATGGCAAGTACTGATCAAAATAAAAAAATGCTTATATAAAAATATAATAAAAAAAAGAGTGACAATTGGAAGAACTGTGGTACATTATGCTCTTTGAATGGAAAAGGCCTAAGTTCGGCTCTAGTGGTGAGGAGAGGACTTCTTAGATGGTCCTTTTCAAATGATGTGAGTAAGTCGACATCATACCACTATAAAAATATTAATCTTCAGTTTTATTCTCTTGCTTAATAAACAACTAAAGATCTTTAAACTATAGGTGGCATTGAATCGGAATTTTTTCTGTTATTACATCATAACAAAAATTAAATTCGAATATTAAAATATACTGCAAAGCTTATTTTAATATAAATATGAAGATATGTATTAAAACAGGTTAATAAATATAAATGACCAAAAACGAGGTTGTCACGAAATTATATTTTATATTAAAAGTAGGAAATTTTAGACACACCTGGATTTTTTTGGAGAGTTGAAGACGATGATGTTATATTGTATGCAATATGATAAAAGTGCCAAAAAAATTAAATTTGAAATATCATAAAAACATAAAAACCAATGAATAATGTGAAAATGGTAACAATGACATGTAAAGAAATGAAATTCATAAAAGATCAGGACTGAAAAATTACAAAAAGGTTCAAAAGGATTTAAAAAAGAAACGGGTAGGGAAATAACTGCGAGAATGCATGACAAGTCAGCGGTGTACCCTTGGATTTCCTTTTTAAATTCGTAATTTTTATTGTCTTTTATCAGTATTAAAAAGCAACCATAAAACAAATTGATGTTAAACAGCAAATATCAATAGAATCCTATCGTTATGAAGATATAAAAATTCTTATCAAGTTTGCATGGTGAAATCAAACAGAAACCATTCTCTAACCCAGTGGTTCTTAACCTTTTCGAAGTCACGGAACACTTTGGATAATAATAAAAATTTGGGAAACACCAAAAGAATTAGGGTCATAAAACTAACAATAAAAATATGCATGGACTTGCCTTTTATAAAAATCAAACTTATTTTAATGCGATACTTGAGCTTGTCGGCTTTCAGCAATATCAGGTCTAATATGTGATATAGCTACCCTCATCTCCTTGTCTATATTAGTAAGTCTTTCACGCTTTTTAGTTTTTATCTTGGTTAATATTGAGAACCCGAGCTCACACAAATATGATGTTGAAAACTGTAAGAAAATTTTCAGTGCCCTTGTGGAGAGATTTGGGTGTTCGATTTGGTCAAAAATCCAAAATTCCTCAAGAGTTATTTCAGAGAATTTCATTTTTAGAGTACGATCCGTTGACAAGGTAATTGTTCTTCTTGTAACGAAAATTCTCAACTCAATGTATTAACTGTGCCAAATGGATTTCGTATGCAGTCATAATTGTGTGTATTTAAGGAAGGAAAGTAACTTGAAAGTAATTTTTCTTCCAATATTATTAATTGTTCTGTTATAACGGAATTAATTCCCTCGCCATTTTTATTCAGAGTAGCCAATTATACTCAGAACTATGTCATGTGACATCTTTCACCGGCGGAACGCTTGTAACCAGTTCGCGGAACACAAGTGTTCCGGGGAATACCGGTTAAAAACCACTGCTCTAACATACCAACAATAATTTTGTATTCTCGCAATTCTTTCCTTGTTATTCTATCGGTAGCTCAGCATCCTTCGCGTTTTTACAAGAGCAGTTAATGGGGAAATGAAAATGTTTGTCTAGAATTCTGAGCTTCGGGATCACTTACATATTGATCTTGTGTCATCCACATGCATGATTTTTCTTTTTCTTTTGTTTCTTTTTTTAACGTTGGGTCTAATTACAAAGGTTGCTGAACCTGTAGTGCTCGAATACCAGGAAAGGTAAGGAAAAAATAAGAAACTTTTGAGGATTGTATTACCGTAGGTGAATAACGTTCAGGAAATATTTCTTAAAGAAGATTGTTCAAAGAAAAGTGGTAGACAGAATGAATTAAAATGCAAAAAGAAGTTTGAATTTGGACTATCGTTGGATATTTGTTAGATTTCATATTTGTTTTAAGTATATTCAAGAGGATAAAAGAATTATGGATGATTCCAGAACACTGCTTGTAGAAGTATCAGTTAATGACCTGAAGCAAATATGCAGATCCAACGAATCGATTAGATTGCCAATTAATTAATTAATTACCTATCTTTGTGGAGACAATCCTATGAGTTTTGGGATACGTTTAGGAAAACCATAAAATGTTGTGGCCTTCTTCAACAATATTTGCTTTGCGCCATTGATTTGCAAACTGTTTCCACAAACCTGTGGAATGATAAAGATTAAACTGCTGAATTCATTCATAGATAAGTGGGCATGAGAAATAGTTTTTCCTAAAATCTATAAAACGATCTACTTTTTATTATTATTATTATTATTTCTCTTTCTCTTTTCCAGTGATTTCACAATCAAGTTCTTTGGTTGCAAGAGTATGTGCGTTATCTCCAAATCATTAGAATAACCGCAAACAGTTAGTCAGCATTCTTAATTGACTGACGCAGTGAATCAGAATGGATTCCAGAAATTAACAGTTTGTAATATTCAAAGAAGTTTGTGCAACTGTCCTTTGTGATTCATAATACTGAGTATAGTTATAAAACTGGGAACCGCACAGATGTTTTTATTCTTGTAAAAGAGCACTAAAAAAACTTCACTGAGTTCTGTTTTATGAAACTCGGTCAATGATCCAACATCTTTATGACATGTGATTGAAGCCAATCAAAATCCCACGGAAGTGCACGACATCGAAATTGGTGCTCAACAAATATTAATTTCTGTCAATTTTCCTGATTCTGAGCTTTAACCGGAAAAAAGAGCCATTTCATCTCTCAATAACCCACAGTTTCCCAGATGTTTTTAATAACACTCCGTCTAAAGTGTAGGGGGAAGGGAAACGAATGGATGTCGACTCTACTGTAGTATGTCGTTCTTTGACCTTGGAAATTTATCTCAATAGTTATTTAAAAGGAAATCAATTTTTTCCGCTGGTTCTTTCGGAAATATGAACTTCTCCAATGACAGCGTGGAAAAAAAAAAAAAAAAAAAACCTAAGAGAGAGAGAAATTTACGATCCCCAGAATCGACGGATGAGTAAATGCACGTGGATCAAGGGCATTTCTTTCTTTCTTTCTTTCTTTCTTTCTTTTTTTTTTTTAATGGTGAGGCAGGAAGTCCTCTCTTTGTATGAGTACGTAAGACGCAATTGGTTGCCACTATAATAAAAAAATAAATAAAAAAAAAAAAGGAGAAGAATTATTTACCGATCTTATTGCTTACACGCAACCCAGAATGAAGCGACATCACTGCTTTCATTCATACCTACCGCTGGATAGGTCATATATTTATAAAACGACCGGTAGTTGCTCTCTCTCCGATCAGGGAGTGGTATGTTATGTACCGAAAAGCAGTATGGGAATTCTGATATAAATTGATATAACGAACGTAGTAGGTCAAAGGTCACGGCGAGGATTCGGAAGTGGCGGTGTGTAAGCCATGGTTTTAAGATATACGGTCGTCACATCCGAAGAGAAGGATGACTCTTTAAAAGTACTATTTTCAAACAAATAAAATCGATGCTCTTTTGTATTTATTTCTTATCTTTTTTTAATAATAACGCAGTTATTTTTATTAATATCTCACAATCCACTAATGAAACTGCCTGCCTTAGAGAAACAGTCGGATCTTTGATTGGTGTTTGAGTGCCATAAATATAGAATGAGAAGTGTCAGACAGTATTATTTCCATTAGTTTTAGACGTAGAAAAAAATATTCATTAAGAGAATATAAAAATATTCTCTTAATGTACACTTACAAAATGAAAACTGAGAAAGAAAGAAAGGTAATATTAAAATCAAAAGCGCTAAATAAGGAAAGATGACCTTCAAGAGGCTTAGCGGACTTAAGCTTTGTCTTCCCTCTAATTTGTTTGCGGTTTTGTGTGATTATCTTTGGAGTTGCGACTGATGAAATTAAAAAAAAATCGAGACTATTGTGTATTGTCCATCAACTGAGTGCGTTCTCGGCTGGCTTTCCTGATTTATGTAATGAAAACACAACAACTAAAAATATGATAATTCATCAGAAGTGAACCCTGGCGATAATATATGGATGAATTCATAATGTCCTCCAACTTTAATATTTTTAACATGCTAAAGTAGAGCCTTTTGGCTCTATACTTCATTATTTGATTATGCACCTACCAAGAATTTACTTATGATGAATTTAACTTTCTTACACACGATCTCTATGGCATTGTATCTAAGGGTACAACTAGACAGTCGCCCCAGCTTTAATTCCCATTTTATACGCCTGCAATAAAACCAACTCAGCAATTGCCCAACTCTATCCCCTCGTCAATCGGAGAAGCCAAGTTAGCACTGAGAATTTACGAAACAATCATCAGATCCACTTCAACCTATGGATCATGCTTGGGGACACCTTCCCCGCACCAACATCAAGAAACTACAAGTGTTACAAAACAAATGCCTCTGAATGATCTTTGATGCTCCGTGGTTTGTCGGAAATGCTCACCTCCATCGAGACGCAGCCATACTAGATATTTCTACGTTACTTCAAGAGATTGCCTCCAAATACTTAGCACAGGCGACTTTTCATCCCAACCAACTCGTTCAAGAGTCATCCAATTATAGCGAAAACGACAGATGGAAACATAAGCAGCTCTGCTCGTCGGCACAAGCGCTCTCACACAGCCCTAATTTGGGCGAGCCAGGCGCTCGATAATCTTTCCTCTACATCAGGGATTCTCAACCTATGGTACGCGTACCACTGGTGGTACGTGAGTCACTGCCTTATTGGTACATCTAATATCTTGAATTAAATATAGTGGTACGCCACTGGAAAAGGTTGAGAATCCCTGCTCTACATAATCAACTCCTTAGCTATGAAGGGATCAAAATCCATGGGATTGTTATCCATCTTGCCAGAACCGTCAATCGATCAATCAATCTATGGCATTGAACGGAGGGATTTATCCATCTTAAGTTTCTGCCTGTCTCTGATGACTAACAATACTTCAAATAACTGTCAGGGTGGCGAAAACTAATTTAAGAACTGATAAGAGATAGTATATCAGTTTCTGGCCAGCGCTTGTGTTTTTTAAGTAGTGCAAGCCAAGGCAACGCAGAAGGTTATAATTCTCATAAGTTTTGGTAAATTTCGAAACGTTTTCAAGTTTCTTTCTATATTTGGCTATGAAACATGGATGGATCCATAATAGCCTCCAATTTGAATATCTTTAATATGCCAAAGTAATGCCTTTTTTTGGCGCTACATACTTATAAAGGTTTTCCTCTTGCCTTGGAGACAAAATGCAAAGAGTCTTTCCACACGAAAGTCAAATATACGCAACCATCTAGCAAAATAAGAATGGTCATTCAGGGACAAAATGACTCAAATAACTTGAATAAATATTTTATGAAATACCAAGGTTTTTAATAGTATTTTTTTTGCCCATACAGCAGCACATTCTTTTGAATTTTTGAGAACGAATCTCCCCTTAGTATACACACCCACAGTAGTGTTACAAAAACACTAATCTGAAAGTCCACAAAATAATACCAGCAGACAACCATGATGGGTTAAGTCATTCCCTGACCTAAATCTAGAGACAGAAGGGTATTGAAATATGGCACATTTGTCATTCTTTCTCTTGACGGTCTCCTGCCGGAATTTCACAGTTTTTCCTAATGGCATACATGCTCTTCCAGATACCCTTGAAGTAAACCCTTACATTTATTTACAGTTACGTTGATAAATGCCGTTAGATATTTTATCATAGTAGTCACTGGGGCAGGAAAGAGAGTGGAGGTGGAACATGTTTAATCATCAAGTACTATGATAAATGATGTAAAATTACGAGGCTGGGAGTAAGCTGTAGAGTAGGTTGTTCGAAAATACCAACAATGCGCAATTTGTACTTCAGAGTGTGATTACAAAAATAGCCTTGGAATGTCAAATTCTTTTAAAAAAAATAATTAATTTGCTTTTGATATATGGAACTATTACCGGTTTTAGTTACATGTTTTCATTAATAAATTAATTATCGTGTTTTTCGTGCGTGCGTGCGTGTTCGTCAATCTCACAGAAAACTGACATTGCTTGAAACGTTTTGATCGTCTCAAAGATACGACAAAGGATATTATTCAGATTGTAATATCGATTATCAGCTGTTTATATTCGTAAATGATAGAAGCAGCTGATGTTATTAATATACGGAGATGACGTAGAAAATATTATTAATATTATTGACCAATTAGTCGTACTGAAATTATCTTAGTGAACGAGTGAAATCCGTACTGTTCAGAGTTGCCCAAATTTACTTGTACGTTCTCTGTTGTTGTTGTTATTATGCGAACTTGTATTAATATGTACATTATGAATACCTTTCTGACTTACTCAGGTACATGGTATTTCATTGCTATTTCGTCATATTAGATTTTTAACAGAATAATATAGCAAATTAATTTTTTTTTCTATTAAGTAAAGTAAATCTGAATATACAAAATCTCTATCATGATGTCCTTTATGGCAGCATTTTTAGTTTCAAATTCTGTTTAACGTGTTCTATACTTATAGAAAGTATTTTACCTTGGGTATAATAAATGTTAAAGATACCAAGCTATTTTAAACCTGGTTTTACTCCATTTCCCAGGTAAACAAATAGACAAACAAGTCAAGTTTGCGCCTGCAAGTGTTGCAAGTCTAGCTGACCCTGCACGTAGTGCAAGACCAAGGCAACTCATGGTAAAAGTAGAATAAGCTCTGACTACTAATCTTAATATTTACCCTTAATGCAATAAGCTCTGATCACTAATCTTAATATTTACCCTTAATGCAATCTTAATATTTACCCTTAATGCAATCTTAATATTTACCCTTAATGCAATAAGCTCTGATCACTAATCTTAATATTTACCCTTAATGCAATAAGGGTAAATATTAAGATTAGTGATCAGAGCTTATTCTACTTTTACCATGAGTTGCCTTGGTCTTGCACTACGTGCAGGGTCAGCTAGACTTGCAGCACTTGCAGGCGCAAACTTGACTTGTTTGTCTGTTTGCTTACTTGGGAAATGGAGGAAAACCAGGTTTAAAATAGCTTGGTATCTTTAACATGTTCTATACTTGTTTATGTGACGCAAAAGGTTGTAAATCTGCAGTACTGTGGATGGGCTAATATTTTTTCCGTTTTATTAATTTTTATATTTCTCGGTATTTTTATGTCCACGCGGTTAGACTAATGGCTGTGCGCTTCGCAACCATATGCCTGGGGAAGGAGTGTCCTAGGTTCGATTCCGGGCGGTGATGTGAGGAGTTGAAGGATCTTCCTTAGCCATAGCCAAGTTAGCCAGCTGGGGAAAAACCCTACTGTCCACGCCGAAGACCGCCGGTCTTGGGCGTGAACAGTAGGGTTTTTCCCCAGTTTATCCTGGGGTTTTTCATCCCGCAAGGCAGGCAAACCGGCCTTGAGAACTCAACACTACTGGACACAGGATACACCGGAGCGTAAGGCTGACCACCTTATCTTGTGAAGGTTTGAGGTCCGATGATTAATAAACCCTCCACATCACAAGGTTAAAGGAAAATGAGATATTTCTCTGTATTTTTATTGATTTTTTACGCATACCGGAAACACTTCGCGACAGACCAAACATGGAACGTTTTCAACCATTTCAGACATTCAAATAAGCAAAGGTATGATCTCACAGGAAATGAAATTCTTCTAAAATAATCATTCTAACACTTCCAATAAAATTCATCTCCTATAATAACAGTTGCATCCAAGTAGTTTTAGTTTAGTGATTGAATTCTCCCCCCCTCCCCATAATAACATTTTGTGCCATTTGACCAATTATGGTCCATCTCTTAGGCGCAGTTCTTGATACCTTCTGTTAGCCTCGCACATTAATATTGTCTACGGCAACAGAACTGTTATAGAATGAAAGGTTTTAATTGCTGGGTTATTCTCGGAAAATTTTAGGTAATACTGTTCATGAACTTTCTAGTTTTGTTACAGTTTCGGTGATACTGGCTGGTCTGGCACCGACTAGCGTATTGAGCTCAAAGTCATACAGTTAGTGCTACTGGTCCATTATTGCATTGCATCACCACACACACACACACACACACACACACACACACACACACACACACACACACACACACACACACACACACACAAAATCTAAAACAGCTGCTCTATAATAGTTCCCATTATAAATTCCTACCAGGAAATACTCGACTATTAAACTGCCTTACAGATATCAGAGAGCTGTTGGTAATGCCTGTCTCGTACTACATACAAAATGTCTTACATTCTTAGTCGAAGATATTGCCAAGAATGGAATTGCAGGTCCAGGGATAAGCATTTTCACTTTTGTGATATACAGAACCAGTTTAACAAGTAAAACACAAATTAAAAAACGTTTTTAAATGAAGGGGGGAAAAACAAGACTGAAAGAAGGATCTAAAGTTTTTTTTTTTTCATTTTTTTCATTTTATTCAATTTTTTTTTTTGAATAAATTCAAAGATATTGAATTTATATCTTTTGTAATTTATATATTTAATTTATCTATAAAACTTAAAATGTATTTATCTATATCTATAAATCAATGTTATCTTAAGGATGGAAAGTAGCAAATGCCATGAAAGACGTTCTACACGATCAGTCCTTCACCGGCATTCGTTAATTATAGTTTGGGAAGCTTGAAGAAGCACGCTGACAGAAATAAACAGATGTCCTCATACAGTGCGTCTAAAGAGTAGATGATTAATCTATGAACCAACTACATTAATCTCATCACAGGTTGAAACTCTTACAGGCTATTACATTTAAATGCAGGATAATGTAAATAATTGTAAAATGTAAAAAAAAACAATACGAGTAGCAAAATAGAAACACCTGTGCATACTTACTGCATACCATCATGTATATGCAAAGTATGAAGGCTACTCATATTTTCATGCCGAATGTGTTAATGAAAATCCAACAGAAGACGGTGCAAAAATCAAAAGACAGCAGAAACTAAAACAAGACAGTGCTTTTGACAGAGAGAGAGAGAGAGAGAGAGAGAGAGAATGTGATGTGATAGCTCATATACATAAGCTACACAGATCACTAACAGCTCGTGAGAACATCTCTGGAAGTGATATCAATGACCTGAAGCTGTTTGTCTTGGTATGAATTCATACCGTAGCTAATGTGCCTGGACAGATGAATGCTGTCGGATATGCAAATATTTCTGTATAATGCAATGCTTCTTGCATTGTGGAGAACAGACCAATACCTTTTTTCAACATAATGATGCATCATGTCATACTATTGCGATATGGTCTGAAGGAAATAATATAGAAAAACTCGACTGGATTTCTGATTTCAACCTAAAGGACATATCTGGGGAGAATTGGAATGTGCAGCATATGCCAGACAAGAACCTTCAGCATCGGAACATGTATTGGTGGTCATGTTTAGGAAGACTGGTCCAAAATACCCGATTCATATTTTCAGAAACCGAAATGACTAAAAGGAAGGGAGGTGTTGATCACGTGATCAAAGAATTCCCACACACATACCTTAGAATGTGTGCAATTTAGATTGTTCTGAAGTACATTGTGTCCCAATACTTATTTCAGTGTATTCTTCAAGAAAATATAACATTTCATATATAAACTTGTTTAAAAGAATAAATAAATAAATAGCCTTACATTACAGTAATTAGAAATTATTATACTGCAAAAAATTTTCACCTCAAGACCAGTCAAACGCTTTCTTCTAGAAAAATATTCCCAGATTTAAGAATTTCTTTTCTTCAGTAACTAAGTATTTGAGGTTGGTCAAATACTTATTTGACCAACCTCAAATGGAGTAATTCAAATACTCCAGAACGAGTATTTGAAAGTTAAATTTAAGTCGTAGTCTGTATACTAAATTTATAATATTACGGAGGTTGTTAATTTGCAACAATTGACAAGAACATACTTAAACCAAATTAAACATGTAAAGACTTGTTAAATTATTTTTTAACAAGGAATCGTATTAAAGATAACTGTATTGAACATCGTAGCTGGAAAACGGAATGTCTTTGCTATAAACATAAATTACATTTTTTTTTTAATTCGAGCAGTGAAAAATAATTCTTTATAATCTTTTCTTTTATCCCACTATCCTAGCCTGATAATAGTCTATAATTACGCACATAAAATAGAAGACAGATGTTCAAATCTCGACTTGACATTTCCAAATGTTAGGTCCAGATATCAATATTGAATCAGATTCAAGAAATAATAGTATAAAAGACAAGTTGAACAGGAATGCACGAGAAAAATAAAATCAACAATAATACAAAATCTCTAAGCGCCAGTGCAAAATTAACGAAAACCTTTAAGTTAGTAATACTGTATAAATTTTTACTAACAAATAAAATTCCTACGTCTAAGATAAATGTACTTAATATATATACAAACCTTTAATCGAATTAAATTACGCTTTGACTCAGTTACTGCTTCTTAAACTCTTTTCGCAATTGTCTAGTGCGCTTAGTTGAAGCTTTAGATTCGTACTCGAATAACAGTATTCGTTATTCTAATAATAAAATTTTTACTGTTCAATGATTTGCTTTAAAGACTGGACATTTTGGGATGCACTAAATGAGTTATCAAGTTGGGCTCTCGAAAATTTGACATGCGAAGGATAAAGTAAAAGACAGGTGGTCACAATTTCGATCACATGAATCCATAAAGAACATTTTAAATTAATTTATTATTATTTTTTTTTACCGGAATTCTTTTTTCACCTTTAGGATTTTTAATCGAAGAAGCTTTTAAACTCTTTGAATGTCACAGACGAAAAAGTCATTACGCCATAGCTATGTCTTCTTTTGGTTTCTGCTGTCTTCTGGTTTTTGCACTGTCTTGTTGGAGTGTCATTAACACATTCGGCGTGAAAATATGAGTCAAAATAGTCGGCAATATATTCAAACACCTGCTCTCATAGACACACACACACACAAGGTACATCGTTAAGTTCGTTTCCATAATGATGCATAATGCTGTTGTGTTTTTGTTCAGACAAAAACTGTGCAACAACAGATATTCCAGCTACTACTTGTTAATTAACTTTCAGTTGCAATGTCACTACTTGTAACCGTGGCCTAGATCTCAAGTTCTAGGAATAGAGGTATTTTCGTAGACAAGACAAAACAGCAAAAACTAAATAAGTAATAAATAAATGTAATCATTTATCAATATTTTGACCAACGATATCATTTATCAATACAAATGTTCAATATATATTAATATAATTTTTAGTTTTTCGTGGTTTATCATCCGATAAACACACAAAATATTGCAGACTAGCACGTTATTGCTGCATGTGTACGGACAAATTTTTTAATTTTCAGTATTCCCAACAGCATGTACTGTTTGTAATACTCTATATATAAATTCTTGGCAATTATTATTACTATTATTATTATTATTATTATTATTATTATCATTACGCGACATTTCTGAGGAGTCCAAGGACTCATCACAGAAGGGCACTCTATTCCACTACACACAACTCACCGTCTCCTCCTACCACTTAATTCCCCAACAACGCACAATGACACTACTACCATCAATACCATATACAGCTAATCGCCACCACCAACAACAGTATCTTTCGTCTGCAAATTCCATGTGTTCTCATGACCGATTTGCCTGCACGCTGGATGAAAAACGGGAATTTCTGAGAGAAAAAAAAATCCTCCTACCTTCATATGAGATCGGCTAACTCACCTTTATAAAGATTTATTTAAAGATCCCACTGGTCACGTAATCCAGTATTTAAATACTGGATTATCCTTCTTGCTGGAAGAAACGATGCTGGTTTAAAATGAAAACCATTTCTTGTTTACCGTTCACAAAACTTCAGAGCTTTGAAAAACATTGACAAGAATAAGTTGCCGGTATACTACAGGAGTGTTCTTAAGGCTTGGATGAAAATTGTTTTATTTGAAGACTGGTTCTTAAATTGTTTTATTCCAAAAGTACGTGCCTACTGTCTTGAAAAGAAAAACATTCCTTTTAAAATTCTATTGCTGCTTGATCTGACTGATCAAGACTTGATTTTCCAAAACGAAAGAGTCGTAGAAGCTACTCAGCTACTCGAAAATATGGATCAAGACACTGATCGTGTCGCCAAAGTCGAGAAGCAGTCAGATGTTATCGCGAAATATATGAAGAAAAAACCCAACAGACAACATTAACCAATTTTCTGATTAAAAAGCCACTCCCGATCGCGAGAAATAACCAACATTTAATTAATCACCTGTTTAATTAAAGACACCGTTAATAACTTTTTTGTTTATGTTAACTAATATTTAAAGGAATTTCAAATTAAAGTAAGCACACCATTTTTGATATGTGTTTATGTATTTTTTTTTTAAATTTTTCTTTCTTAATTTTGTATTTATATGTATATGTGCTAATAAATAAATTATAAATGTTTGTTTATACATTTTTAACCGTTTTAAGTTAAATCGAAACTTAATTTATGAAAATATTATAACAGAAATCAAACAAATCAAGAATTAAAAAAGTCCTCGACTTACGTCAGAATAGCCTTACGATGAAGACGTTGCAACGGAACCACGTCGTAAGTCGAGGACTATCTGTAATTTTAAATATGGAAAGCATAAAGATCAAACTGAACAATAACAATGTTTCAGACGCACCGTTTATGTGAGAAACACGATGGGTTTACGCTTTGGTGAGATTAGATTATCATTGCAAATACTAGAGTGAGACAGGGCTAGTTTGAATTTTGATACGATTTTCAAATACAGCCATATAATATGCACATAAATCTGAAAAGTAATCACTTGGGAAATTATTATTTTTCCCGAATGAACCAAAAAAGGCTGAAATAACTTGTTTTTTTACTTATTTATACACAAGTTCCAATCCCTTTGATTATAATCATACAATACACGAAAGCTCTTACAGAAAACAGGATATTCAGTCGATCGTCAACTGTTTCCCATTGTAAATATGAGCAAAAAAGTTATAAAAATTATTTATGGAAAATTACTTGTCTATATCGATGTCTTACACAAGTGAGTTCACACTTCACGCACGCAAACCACATGAAACTCAGAAAACAAAAACATTTGAACAATATCACACTCAGCAACATTTTGGTTAGAAGACCTAAAATCGAATCTCGTCAAGAAAATGCAAAACTTTTATATGAGCTTTTCAACTGAAGGCGAATTAGCCAGTCTCATACAGTGGTATCAGGGATTTTCTTCCGGATACTCGGGTTTTTCATTTCGTAGAACAACTGATAAAGCAGCCAAAAGAACACACGCAATTAACAGACATAATACTCTGGCCTCATAGCTTTAGTTGCTTTAGCTATAACTCCAACCATTTTTAATCTGTGGATTATGTGTATGCTAAACTATCATACAGTTTCCTAATCGGGGAAGTGAAGGAGTGGGTGAATGAATAAGCGAGATGTACCCAGGGGCCTATGGGTACATCAGTACCCATAGGTCCCTGGGTTTTTGGTGGCACTGATCATAACAAAGTTGTCCTCTTCCCACATTGGAAGATGATATGTAGATCAATGTTTAAGGCGCTAGTTGTAGATGGGATGTCAAAGTACTGCATGGTTTGTCAAATGAGTAGGCCGAGTAGAAAGTACTATCGTCTGCAAAGCAATGGATGGGATTAGTGGTTATTGTGAGTACTCATTTATGTACAGGAGAAAGAGAGTAGATGATAGGAAAGAGGAGCCTTGAGGCATTCCAGCACTGGTGGTGAAGCTCGATGAGTAGCAGCCATTACTATAAATGCAGAGAAAAGATGGCAATTTGTTTAGTAGGCCTCAACGTCACACGCGGTCGAAAGCTTTGAAAATGTCAAGGGCGACAGCACAAGTTTCTCCGAACCTTTCCATAGTACGTGTCCAGTAGTGGATAATGTAAGCTACAAATTCAGCTGTGGATCTTGAATGGTGGAATCCGTACTGGTGGTCGCTTATTAATTCATATGCCTCTAAGTAGTGGAGACGTTGGCTATTGATGGCTTTCTACATTATTTTGGAGAGGACATGGGTGATGGCAATTGGACGATAGCGACAATGCAGTACGGATGTTAACTCTGGACACAATGTTTGAACAATTGACGAAATGTCATCAGGACCGGAAGACTCTTTAGTATCAAGTTATTTAGTAGTTTTCTGAATGACTTTTTGTCCAAAAACTATAGGAGACGATTTCCCTTGGTCATCAGGAGTTTGAGGAAAAGAGTGATACCAAAATGTCAGCTTTATCTTTGGATGAAGTAACAGTGATGCCATCAGGATGAGACAGAGGTGGAAGTGCAGGAGGTCAGAAGTTGCGTCCAACGGTCTCGGCAAGCGACCAGAAGGCACAGCTTCCATTTGAACGGGAAGCGCGTTTTCAGCTGCTGGGCATTATGGATCTGCTAATGACTGATTTGCATATGGCGCGTGCTTTGGTATAGGCAGAGTATGAAGCTGAAGTTCTCGATGCAAGCCACATGAATTGAGACTGTGTTGTTAATAACTGGAAATGATTATTTTAATAAAGCTATTAATAATAATTTCTGATCGTAACAACATAAATGGTCTGCTTATTGTTTTCAAGCTACCTTAGTCTACTTTCTCCCCAACAGTATAATATAAATTCCGTATTTATTTTCTTTATTAATTTTTGCCATCTGTGCTATATCTCTGTATTTTTCTTAGCATCTGGCTTCCTTACATTTTTTTTTTTTGCAGTTAATAATGATAATAATGTAAAATGACTGTTTTGAACTTAACAATCTTCAGATTTTAAGGCCCTAGGCAGGAGCGACTATAAATACGATTAATTGATAAGTTGTCTGGGAAGTACTAAAAGTCAGCCGTAATAGTAAATTTAAATTTCTCTAATGGAGACCAAGCTACATTAGATTAAGAAAGTTTATTGCAGACAATTTGTGACGTTAGCTTTTGAAGGATATCGATACTGATCAACACTTGGAAGGTTTTAAAAACATCTTGCAAATGGCCTCCAATAAAAGCATCCTTTAAAAAAAAAAAAAAACAATAGAAAAACAAATAACAGACCAAAATGAATGAAGTTATATCTTGGAAATTACCATATGGAACAAAACAGGAAGGCGACGTTGTTTACAGGTTATCAGAGGATCTCAGCTTCTATCGTTAATAACAGCCTTTTCTTAATGAGGCGACTAATCTGGTTAGACACAGTTTGGTAGCTACGAAAGGAAAAGGAAGGCTGATAAAGGACATTCTTTGCATACACGGCGTTGTATCATCTAAAAAAAGGCTATTTAATTTAGCATTCTCTCTCTCTCTCTCCGAGTTAACTAAGTACACGAGTATACAGTATTTTATTAGGGGAATCTCTCTTGATAGGTTTGTCTGCTTTGCCAGATGGGAAACAGTTTCTGAGAGGAAAAGCGTGCCGTTCTTCCGATTGTGACATAAAGATATCCAAGAAAAGATGGGGTTAATTCCCCTATTCCTTCATTTCAGTCACGTGATCTAATAAAGTGATCGAAATTCTTCATCTGTGTTTTGTCAAGAAAGAAGGAACAGTTGCTTCAATGTTTTTACGGTAATTCCATCCAGAAGAGGTGGATGGAATTACCATAAAATTTACCTTCATAATCTTCAACATTATTAGTACTTTGGATGGAGAGAAAGTTAATAAGAAAAAAAAAATTGTCACCATTTGATTTGAGCACATGCACTGATTGTATTGTATATATTTTCTAAGGCATAACTTAGGACAGTGGTGGCGAACGTTTTTATGTGCGCGTACCAAATATTTAAAAATTGAGTTGCTGACATGCCGGGCAGTTTTTAAAAGGGGAAAAATTAATAGAAAATGAATCTATCTTAATTGATTTATAATATATATATATATATTATTTATTTATTTATGCTCTTTTATAAATAATTATTTATAATTTTATAAATATTGTTTTATTTTATTTATAATATTTATTTATATATAAATTTATAATATTATTCAGTGTAAAATTGATTATTGTATTATTAAATTGATTTTAATAATACAATAATGATTTTAATGATATTCGTTTGAGAAAAAAAAAAAAAACGGTAGCGAGAAAAATATTTGTGTTGTAACTCACCATCGAAGTTAACTGAGCAGAGGAAGCAGCAGAAGTAGTCAACTTGTCGGCGAAACGCTTACCATATTTACTTGAAAATAACTCGCCTTCGCGTATACCCCTGATTTTACTTTACGAAAAAAAGACATTAAAAAATGTTGCATATGCCTCGCACACGAAAAATGTTTAAACGTGTTCACGTCGAAGCGATAATAACTCGCTCCCCTTGGTTAACAACATGCCCTCCCCAACAGCCATTATACTGCAGATGTAAAAAAAAACAAAAAAAATAACATGTAGTTTTATTTTATCTCTGATTAAGGTATAGAGGCTTTTGCAGTCTGTGTAATATATTTCTCAACAAAGAGTGCAATTACAGACAGCTGGAATAAAAACGGTGCTAACTCATGAATTACATGTCCCCTCTCACAGAAACTATGCTGTATAGACTCAAGCAGAACTATATGTTGCACACCGGAACACACAGTATCTAACTAAAAACTATTGTTCAATTTTTCAATTACATGAAATAAGTGTTTGTTTTATTGCATTTGAAATTCTCGACGTCATTTATGACATTAGTCCACCTGTGCCACTTGGATAGACTTATTATTTATTTTTATTTGAAAATATTTATTATTATTATTTGACACCTCCAGGGGGTTCAAGGACTCATCGAAGGAGGGTACCTGCTCTACAACTCCGTCTCTACCATTCAATCACCAACTGACTGCAACTACACCAACGCCATTTACCTCCGACCACCACCGGCACTGGTATTTCAACAGACAATCACAAACATCCATGCCCACGACGAGATTCGAACCCGCAGCCTTTTGGCTGGAAAGCGGATACGCTATCCACTCGGCCAATCCAATCAGGCCGGCATACCCGTATTATCTTTGTAAATAATTCAGAAACCTTGCTTTAGAGTCCAAAGACGGATTTTTTTTTTTTTTACCCGTTACTTCACGCTTCCAGTATAGTGGGACGTAGTGTGACACCTGAAGATTAAATTTATCCTCCGCTCAAAGTTATTCACGTACATCCATGTCTGTAGTGGGATTCGAACACATGACCTATAAGTTGGAGAGTCGGGACACTGTCCACTTGGCCTATCACGCACCTCCTCTGTAACCGAACAGACAGAAGGGGAGTGGGTCAATTATCGATACGACTTCTGACGAATAGTGACTATGGAAATATTTGTAAATTATGCAGGAACTGAACCGCTGTGTAAAAGAGAGAACAAGAACGATGTGGGGGAGCTTGCATATTTAGGGTGGTATATCTAAATGTGATAACAGCATTCGATGGTTAGAAATCTGTAGAGTTAACAGCAAAAATAGTGTTAACGTAATAATTAAAGGAATAAAACATGGTCTAGAGCAGTGTTCCCAATCTGTGGTCCGCGGACCTCCTGGGGTCCGCGAGTAATTCAAAGGGGATCCGTGGGATAGTTTATTTTCATTAAACTTTATGTTATCATGTTGCTCACACCTGTTGTTGACACCTGGCCTAATTGATATGTTCATATTCTTCAGAATATCTCCATTTATAACAGTATTTCATTGTCATAAATGACACAGTGTTGTAAAATTGCAAATTTATTACTTCAGCTTTATGATATGTAAAATATAAAAAATTTCCATTTTGGATATTATTGGGGTCGCGGTGAATTAACATTCGCTGCATCAAAAAGGTTGAGAAACACTGATCTAGAGTAAAAAAAAAATCGAATCTCTTGGATGCTGAGGAGGCGATATTTGTAATTAAATATATCACAAATCTTGTCTTGTTTAGATCCTCTACATGGCGGCCAACCTTCTTCTCAGTATGCTTGACACCTGTTTTTATGTGAGATATATTTTATGGGATATCACTTTTTTTTTTTTAGATGAAATAGTTCAAAAAAAGGCACCGATCTAAATTGTTTGGATGATACAATCTAAGCAGTGTCCTTATCATTTACTTTCTTCTCCCTCATTTAGAACATAGTTTTGGTTCCAATTTCGCAGAAATTGTCAAGTGAACAGAAACAACGTTTGCAATCCAAATTTGGAAGATGGAAGAGAACGGTTGAACGATGTAATCTTTATTTGCATAGAGGAATTATTTCCATTTATTTTCTCATTACGCTTTTATTTTATTTTATATAATTTTGCTTGAACTAGTTTTAGTCAGATTAAGTTGAAATTCTTAGGGACGACGTAAGAAACAATTGTATTCAAAATTTTGTAGAAACCAGTTGAACGATTTGACCCTTGGAGGTATCTGTGGGAATAGGGTTTTAAGATACCTGTAGAGGCAGCTTAGAGCGCCATTCATTTTATTCAATTGGGTTGAATGTTTCATGATAACATTGGCCCCAATCTTTCTTGTAAGCCTGTTGATTTGTATAATGTAAAAATTTTGTTCAAAAATGAGAAGTGCATGCACTATCGTTATAAAAATTGGAATGAATTTGTGATCAACTGGAAAGGAAAACGAGTTGGTGCATAAAAGAAAATAAAGGAACCTTTGGTACTCCTCAGAAATATTGAGAACAACCAGTTGAGTTATTCCAGACTTTTCCGCGTCATTTGTTCAAAGGATAAAACCATAAAATGGGAGCTTGGTAAGTAGGTCTCTGTGCTAAAGACAAAATACTCTGGAAATGTCAAGAGCAGCACCACAGGGAGTAGAGCCTTCTGGTGGTCGAGTTGTGCGGCCTCTTGACACTTACAAGAGAGGCTCGAGTGCAGTGTGAGAAGGAGGCAGGTTTTCAGTATTTTACTCTCAAAATATGTTTTTTTTTTTTTTTTTTGCGAAGGGCTGGACGAGGCCTTCATTTTATGAGACTTCTTTCTTTGGTTGAGTAGGATGTTTGGATCGGGAGAGCGGAAACAGAAATTAGACCACGGAAGAAAGGACTCCTATTTGATACCAATGTGGCATCAAAAACAGGAGACAGCCTTGCTGGGCGAAGCTCGTTTCGTAGAAAGTAAACATGGACAACATTATGGCATGAGTTATCAAACGAAGAATAAAAATCAACAATACATGTAAAGGAAACTGATAATTTAAATTTCGTTAATTACGTTAATTTCAGTTACTTTATGTGGTTTGTTTTGATTTTTTTTTTATAAACTTATCTACTAATTAGTGTTTCTTACTCCCTATTCTGCAAAATGAATAAAGGATATTTCAAGATTTTATATAATCGTAATTTTAAAGGTCTGTGATAACATTATTAAGGAATACTCAACTAAGATATTAAAATAAATAACGATAATAAATAATCCTTTATTGTTTTAATTTATTTTTATTTGAAAATTTTAAATATCTAAATATATAAAGAGCCAATCATTATTTTAATATCTTCATTTTATATAATGATAATACAGTACTAAGATTTTACACATTATTCGCTTTTTTATAATACGTGGTTCATTATAAGTTGGGGGGGGGATCTCCTATTACCTGTGGCAGTTTATGACGAGATGGAATCTAAAAACTTGGAAAGCAGCGTCATGTAATTAATAGGCTTGTGACATTTTATGTTGTTGACGAACAATAAGAAAAACAATATTTAATTTCGCTAGAAAGTCCAAAATTTGTTATTTTAGTTCCTGTGATTTTAACTGTCGAGATATGTTTGTATTCGGATTGTATAGTGCGTTAAACCTGCAGCAATGTTTTCAAAGAATAAACACGTACGCCAAGTTAATTATGCCCTGCAGCGCCATCCACGCACAAGCCAAATCGATCGATTGTAACTAGTCGCTTTATCTCTAACTAAGTTTGGTATAATTGTTTGTTCGTTATCAAGAATTCGTTAAATCATCTGCATGAGTTCAGTCTTGCAGAATGATAATGCACATAGCAATAAATGGAATACTGACATTCATATTTCTGGTCACTGCACCTACTCTTATCAACTTGGTAACGTGTGACGTATTTCTGAGGTTAGCTAAAAAGTCAATGGGCTGGTGGCCTCCACAAACTGCAGCCAATAGGCAGCCTGCGCTGATGACGACATCAAGCGCTCATGAACTGCTTTTGTGGGAAGTGACGGTTAGCCTTTACGGTTATCTTACTAACACGCGTGTAGCATGTAAAGAATAAATAAATAAATAAAAAAAAGGATAAAAAAAGAGAGGAAGAATTGACCAGAAAGAAAGAAAAAGATATTAAAAAAAAAAGTTGCCCCAAATTGTGAATGCACGTGACGTGGTGCGTAGGAGCCAAAAGTCCTGGAATGCAATCAAGCAAAACACAGCGAAATGAAATTTAAATCATAGTATTTTTGTGTAGAATAATTCCTTAAAAAAACAATCGTAATTAAACATAAATATATTTTTATTTCACTCGATAAAATTAAGATTATTTACTTTTACACTAAGGTCATATTTTGAAAGCAACCTCGTGTATGTATATATATTCTATAAAATTCTCTCTCTCTCTCTGTGTGTGTGTGTGTGTGTGTGTGTGTGTGTGTGTGTGTGTGTGTGTGTGTGTGTGTGTGCGCGTGTATATATATATATATATATATATATATATATATATATATATATATATATATATATATATATATATATATATATATATATATATATATATATTATAAAAGAAAGAAAAAAGGGAAAAACACTAAAACACTGAAGCTTAAATAAACTATGAACAACATCGAGAGTCTCTATACATAATTGACATTAAAACGTTGTGGTTGTATTTAAAGCTGTTCTTTCGTTTGTTGTATTGTTGGGAAAGAGTGTGCTAGTAGCATCTCGTGAACGCCAGTACATGATTACAGCTGAATGACTATCTGGGAGGTTGTAGCTCAAGTTATTATTTAGATGAACACGATTGAAGATGATTTCCCTAGATTCCACGATTTTTCTCTCTAGTTCATCATTGCAACGGAAGATGTTAGTAGATTTTTCCCAGCAGACTTTGTGACTTTGGCTTTCGTCATTAGGATTAGCCGAGAAAAGGATATGACTTGATAATGCACTGGCTCGCTGTCTCTTGTAAGTAATGTCCCTCGTGTGTTCTTCCATACGCAATTCGACAGATTTGTCTGTCTGCCCAAAATAAGGAATATCACGTGAAATCACACAATATTTTATATACACCAGGGCATTTAAGATGATGACGACAAGGTTTTGGATGGCTTATTAAGAAACGGATTTTTGGAAGAGGAGTGAACAAAGTTCTGATATTGTATTTTCTTAGAACTTTAGCTAATTTATGTGAAACTGTACTTATGTAAGGAATAGATATATTGCCTTTGAATCTATTTTTTTCTTCTGAGCGATGTCTAGGAGGATTAAGAAGGAATCTTTCAATGATTCTCTTGGAATATCCGTTGGAATATCCTGAGTGCGCTACTGCTCCATTATATGCTTTAAGAGGTAATGGAGGGTGTGTGGGAATGGAAGCAATTAGTCAACATTGCGTTTGATTCCTCATACTAAAGAATGAAGTACAATTTTATTCGTTATCAGGATTTTTTTTTTTTTTTTTTACATCCAAATCTTTTTAATTGAAAACAATAACGTGATCTATACTTATTTATTTTTCAGATAAATACAGTAACGCCATTCCTTTACTATTAAAAAGGATGGGACCAGCCAGCCCCAGGGAGTACAAAGAGAGGTCCAGATTCATGGTGATGGGTTCTCGTATGAGAAAAGCTTCATTACATTTTTGAGCGGTTATATCGGCTACGCAGAGGGAGTTTAAAACGTTAGCAGGTATAACACCGCACATAAGACCACTTTTTCCTTCAATTTTCAGCTAGAGATTAACTATGGCTCAAATGAGATTTCAGATATCATTGGGTTAAAAAACTGATAGAATAACCATAGCGATTATAAATTCACGATTTCGGTCTCCACGGTGATTTTTTTAAAGAAAGGGCAGTTGTCCGTAGACTCAACTTTACGGGCTGCACAACTTTTTTTTTATGATTATCTTCTATTTGGTATCCATTCCAACAAATGATGGGGGGAAGGATGTAAATTTTTCCTTTATCGTCGTGTGCATAACATTCTCACTGCCACTTGCTCCACAAGTAATACGGTAGCTTGCAGACAACCAAGTAGAGCACTGTACTTAGTTCATGAAGAATCTTGGAATTCTGGGAGAGAGAGAGCACCCTTACTTTTTAGGGTATAAAGATTATATATCTCTGTAGAAAGAACAACACCCCAAAATATTGGTTATCACCTTCGCTTTGTGCATTGATTGTACATCGATGGATTAGTAGTAGAAATGCTATTTCGATATTGAAATTGAGATGAGCTAATTACTTCAGTATTTTAAGAAAAAAAAGTTTAAATGGGTCAGATTTGTAATCGGCATGGAGATATGGTAATAAGACAAATCTAGAATAATTGTTTTAAGAAATGATACCACAATAAAACTTTCAGAACAGCTTTTATAGTAGCTCAGATTGTCTATCTTCGGCTCGGATACTGTACATAATTCCTCGTGCGTCTTAAAATTATCTGTTTTTTCTCTCTCTCTCCCCCCCCCCTCTCTCTCTCTCTCTCTCTCTCTCTCTCTCTCTCTCTATCACTGGTTCATTTCGAATGTAGTCTGCAGCGTCCAAAATCTTTCGATGTAGTGCATCCCCTCTTGTTAACTTTTTGTTCGCACAGTAACACTTTCATTATCTCTCGTACGTGATCCCAAAGTGTTATTTTGAAGTTTATGATTAGCGTGATGTTCAATATAACACCAAATGATCCCACAGACGTCCACGTAATCGTAATCAATTAAAAAAAAAAAAACTTGTCCGTTAGGAACAATATGTTCGGGAAATTGTCGTAGGTATTTTCAACAACTCACCGCTACACAAACTGTAAATGGATGTCGACGTACTCCTAGTTTGAAAATTGAACTGCTTATTTCCCTTGCGAGAATTAATGTCGTTTGAAATGAAGACCGAAACATCTAATGCTATGAAGCCAGTTTCTTATGAGTGTTAATTACGTAAATTCTTATGGCTAATTTGCCTGTTTTTACAGGATGAAAACAGGGTGGAAAACCCTCCTCGTATGAGACTGGTTAATTCACCTTCAGCTGAAAAAAAAAAGCCCTTATAAAGGTTGTTTGTGTCCAAAAAGGAATTGAATCCTGGTTTTTTTAAACCAGGAGAGGTATCATCATTTCCGGCTAAACCTTATCATTGCATTGAATAAGTTTATACGAAGCCAAGTTACTTGGCCGTGATAGGCCATTGAACCTAACCCATTATGGGAAAGATGAGGTGAGATTAGACATGTACATGAGACATGTACAGGCAGGTTCATTCATAGTTTTGCGGTAATTGTTAAAAAAAATAATAAAGGGAGACATTCATGTACTCAAGAAATTAAACCTAATAAAAAGCATATCGCTTTCAAGTTCAACAGTTTCTCTGGACTTTTTTGAGGGGAGAGGGGAGTTGGACGACGACATTATCAGGATTTGATTCCATTAAAAAAAATGAAATAGTTGTTTTTCATGCAAAATATCAGTGTTGGTGTTCATACGAGTGATGCAATACAGTGAAATATTTACTGTGAAATCTGTTAGATGGAAGTCGAAATAAATTAATTAATAGAAATAGTATTAGGTTATGATACAGCGAGACGTATAAACTGTTTTCGCATAATAAGACTATTTTAAACCAGTACAAATATCACTAAGTAGTGGGCAGTGCTCGAAATGGAGAATCCGTAGATGAATTTCAGTGAAAAATAACCGAAAAATTAATCAACCGTAAAAATTCTAGGTATAAATGTCTCATATTACATGTCGCGCCATCCGGCGGAGAAAATATTAACCATGATACAATACCTCCTACACACTATTTGTGCTGTAGTTTTTGACAAACTACAGCACTTTATATTATACCAGTTTATATTAACTTGTTTCTCTTATATGATGTGAATAATATATGAATAATATGATGTCAACAAGTGAATAATTTACGCCATAACGAAACTTTATAAGTTGTCACATTAACAAATTTAAATAATATGTATTGCAATCTAAAAGTCCTAAACATGCCAGACATTATTACGAGAACGCATCTCATTACAGGACAATTTCTTGTATTAAGTGTATACGTAAGTATTAGCTAGGTAATTGTTTGAGTAATTATTCGAGACAATGCCACTGGGACAGTCTCAGTCTCATCACTTCTGTGCAAGCTGTTAAAATATGCAACATTACACAGGCGCGTTAGTTTGAGAAAGAGTGATAGATAATCAACAGATTATCAAAATTTTCATCGTCTGGCTGTCGATAAAATTAATCATTAATCTTTCTAATTTGTTTGCACAACAAAAATAAAATTGCAATTCTAAACAGATGCCTGAATTTTACTGCCTTAATGTCTTATGTTTTTGAATTTATCTATCTATATAAGAGTCTCCGTAGCTTAATCGCTTTCGACGAAGCTCTTTGAATAGAAAGGCCTAAGTTCTCCGTAATATTACGTAAAGTATTAGTGAGGAACCACTATCACGATTTTCTCATATGGAAGTGGAGGGTTTGTTCTCCCTCCCAGGAACTCGGGTATTTTCATACCTCAAAACAGTTAAACCGGTCCTGTGAACACACACACACACACACACACACACACACACACACACACACACACACACACACACACACACACACACATAAAATTCACGGGATGCAGGAGAGAAATAGTAAGTTGGCTGCATTCAATTATTATTATTATTATTATTATTATTATGATGATGATGATGATCTACTCCATGGCATCCTTAGACTCATCAAGGGTGGCCCGAAACATCATGCCAAGCACTGTCCAACATTTGCGCAGTATCTATCATACTTTGCTTTGAATTCATTCACAATCATGACACCCATAACAGACTCTGGCTACCTATTCCACACTCATTCATCATCATTCTCCAAGCAAAAAAAAAAAAAAAAAAGCTCTCCCCGAACGCCCCTGCTCAGTTTCCAAGGATGACGGCCATTAGTTCTTCCAACACCAGACCCGTGAAAGATTTCTTCTGTATTAATCTCGTAAAACCCTTCAGTAATTTGTATGTCTTAATCACATAATCCCATTTCCGCCTATCAACCAGTTCTGTAACCCACAAATCTTCAACCTGTTCTTGTAAGATTCATTCCATAGACCTGCTACCATCTTGGTCATTCGCCTCTGGATCCTCTTCATATCCTCCTCATCTCCAAGAAACCCATGTGACCAGATCTGCGCGCAGTAGTCAAGATGTCGTCTTACCAGGCTCTATAAGATGTGTAATAGCCTGCTTATCTTTGCTTGTCAGGGTATTCTTCAGCAACCAAATAATCCGATGGGCTGCTTTAGCCACTTATGCAATATGTCCTCTAAACTTTAATTCTCTGCCTACTAGTACCCCCAAATCCCTGGCTTCATCAATTTCCTGGAGTACAGTTCCATCAATGTGGTAAACAGCTTGTAATCTTTCATTCCAAAATACACAACCTTACGCTTTTATTAAATTAAATTATTAAATTGTCCTCCATTTTCTTTTGCCTAGACTGCCAATTTATCCAAATCATAGTGAAAAATATTAAACATCATCTTTATTAACGATTGCTCTACCCAATTTTGCATCATCGGCAAACAACTGAATAGTTCCTCTCAGATCCTTTCCTATATCGTTAATCAACAAGTTAATTAGTATCGGCCCAACAAAACCCTGTGGCACGGCACTAGTTACGTGCATTCTACTGGACTTTGCTACTGAATAAACTGTTGTCTGGTATTTCTCCATCAACTACCCTCTTATCCACTTTACCAACTTTATATCCATCCTCATGCGCTACAATTTACTGATTAGAATTCCATGTGGTATCCTGTCAAATGCCTTTGCAAAGTCCAATACTATCACTGTACCTTTATCCAACTCAGCTGTCATATTATAAAATGTGAGCAAGTTACTGAGGCATGACTTACCCTTACAAAACCATGTTATTCCCCCCATTTTCTTCTATCCATTCCTGTATTTTGCTCTTGACCCACTTCTCCAGTACCTTGACTACGACTCTTGATATGCTGATCGGTCGGTAATTTGTTAAATCAGTCTTAGAGCCTCCTTTATGCAATAGAGGCTCTTTATCCCCAGGACTAACCCAGAGTTGCGACTTAGATCAAACAGCTTGGTTAAAGGCAGTACAATTCTCTAGCACCTTCTTGTAAAACTTTAACTTGTATACCATGTAATCCCATAGCTGTATTCACATCAAGGTTCTGTAATATGCTAAACACCTCCAGTTCATTTCCCTCAGTTTCCATATACGCCTTTGCCTCTCTTGTTACTGCAATACTCTTGCAAAGTGTTCGGTTAGTAATTCCACTATTACGCCTGATTCAGTTACCTCCCTACCATCGGAATTCATTAAAATTATTCTTCCTTTTACTTGCAACATACCGAAAGAACTATTTGGAATTATCTTTGGCCTGTACTGCTAATTTCCTTTCATACTCTCATGCAAAATTCAACTTCAAAGGGATGGTATGGGGGGGGGGGGGGTACCACAGTAACTTATTTTTGAAGAGGATACAATGAGCAGAACTCTTAAATATTCGACCGGTTGTTCAAGTTCAAAAGCGGACTAAGATCTCTCGATAATACAAGAGTCAAGTTATATAAGAGTCTGACGATTTTAAAAATATTTCTAATTGAATTGTTGAGCACTTTGTGCGTGTTTATTCATTCACCTACGCGTGTATCATTAGCAATGGCTAGAATGTATTCTGACAAGTTGACACTTGGGTTTATATTTAGATGTTTTGGATCCAATACCATTTCTAAGAATTCCCAAATTCTTTTATCGGTTATGTCATAGCAATTGTGTAATAGTTTAGACTCATCTCATAACACTCGATGTCTCATTGCCAAAGCATATCGTGGATCAGCTGAAGAAAGTACATGTGATGACAAGCTAAGGTCTCACTTCTTTGGTATGCAATGTCTCGGATGTGTTTTTCAATACATTGCTCGATAGATTTTTTTCTGACTGTCCATAGTAAGGTGATCTGCATTCATACCATAGCCTATAAACACCAGGATATTTTAGTGGATTATGTCGAGGTTTCACGTATAGGAATAGTGATCTATCCTGATAAAGGGGGGGGGGGGGTTGAATACTGAATTTTACGTTTTCTAAGTATTTTTGTAAGTTGTATGGAAATAAAGCTCATATATGGAAGCGTGATGAAGTCTCTGTTTTTTGGATGGATGATAGTTAAATGACAGAGACGAGCAACAAATGCTCAATGGCCATTGAGGCACCAAAATTCATGGCTTTAATTTGCAGGCACGTTTTCTGAGTCAGTTTTAGATTTGCTAATAACTGTTTTGCAATCGTTGTCAGTATAGGTTAAACATGAAGATAGAATTTTTGTCTCAGTTCGCTTTACGATATGGAGCTTTTTTTTTCTTGGACTGGCTTGAAAAACCTGTTGGAAAACCAAGGCTTGGGAACTGGATGGAAGTTTTAATATAGAAGGGAATTAAAGCCTTCATTTACCATTCCATTTTCTTCATTCCAACGGCTTTCTGGACACGTTGGTCCAGAAAGCCGTTCCCCCAGACATCTTTGTAATTTCCATGGATACAATGTTTAAAGTGGTCGAAGGAAGGTTTTTCCTATTACAGGCGTAAGTATACGTTTTTTACAGTTCGAAGTAGCTTTCCATATTTACAGTTCTGAACTTGCAGATTTGTGATTAGCGTTCGTAGCACTGAATTTTAAATGCATTGTGCCAAAGTCTTACTTCGGCATCAGTTTTTGCCCTTCTAGTCTGTGTATATGTATGGAGAAAGTGTCCACAAATTGCAAATCACTTCTCTTACACGCCTCCACACATCGTTATATAGCTATGGTTGTACACAATGGGAATTGGTATGTGAAGATTAATGAAGACAGAGGAAAGAGTCTTTAAAGTCAGGGCGTGTAGTCAGTGTATATTCAATCTTTTGTTTTTCACACACAAATAGAAAATTTAAACAATACTAACTACAAAGCCTGCGAAAAGCCGACAGTCACTGTCTAAAAAATAAAAAAGTACTCACATACAGATGTCATAATTAACTCTCTGAAAGTTACCATTAACCTGTATGAGATTTTGTTCTGTATTTTGTTTACGTAAATAGGTTAAAATATTAAAATTCTATTGTGAATTAAGCTTAATAAATTTTCCCTTCAAACTACAGTACCTTGCAGGCAAGATGTAACAATTTAAAATACCAAAACTAAGCAAATTTGTTCTTTTCACTTACTTTTTTTTCCTTCTTAATTTCGTGTAAACTTATTCGAAAGTAGCTTTCAAATATTGTCAAATAATTCTGAATATAAATTAAAATTCAACAGATTAATGTAATGTCAGTTATTGGTTTATCACAGTAAAATATTAAGCAATACTTATCAAAAAGGAAATAGAATTTCTTAGTTTTAACATTGAACAGAATAATAACAAAACTAGTATTAGTATGAGTTACGTTAAATTTTGACCAGTATCTTTCACGAATAATGGTGTAGTGTTATTGTTTTTGACAGTGTGCATCCCAGGGCATAGCGATGTTATGAGAGTCTCATAAGTGCCTTGCATCTATCTCGTATAATGAGAGGCATTAGTGGAGTCGAGAAGCATTATTGGATTGCTGCCAGACAGTGGCATAACTAGGGCGGGAAGAGAGAGAACTCGAGTCCATGACCAGCAAAGTCAAGAGTGTACACAAAAAATTAAAATAAAAATAAAAATCCAGTAAAAAAATAATAATACGAAAATGTTTGTTATTTTTACGAATTAGTGTTATTAATATATTGCCTTTTGAAGAAACGATGCCTAAAAAAGGGGTAGGGGACAAAAAGAAAAAAAATGGTTCTTTTCATTTGGAGGGGATACATAATTAGTATTCCTCCCAGAGCGTAAAAATTGAAGGAGATGAATAATTATCATTTTGCCTCCGGCACAAAAAGTGCACAGATATTAGTACTGTTGCCAGATCAGGAGAAATCCACCTCGACTTGTTACATTCGCTCATTGCAAGAGGTATTAATATCTCTTGTCAGAAACATATAATTATAGGTCAACTTTAAAATAGGCAGCTTATAATCATGAAGCATAGATTTGGATACAGCAAAAACCAGTGTTTAACTACGAATTGTTGTTTACAGCAACAAGGATCATCAGGACTTCGTTCGACCCATCAGATTTCTTAGTTCCCGCACATTGCCGAGTTTTCGTTATGATATCAGCGAATCTATTCGAGTGCAAAAACAGAGGGTGAAAGAGATGATAATCGTGACAAGAAAAAATGATTTGAAAGAAGACAAAATGGAAATGATAGAGAATGTGAGGGAATTACTTGAGGTAGCAAAAGAGAAGAGTGAGAGAGTTAGGATGGTGAGTATTTTTCCGCGGTATGAGAGTGAAGTGTTTAGAAGGAGGGCCATAATTGCCAATGACTTTATGCGTGGGTTATGCATGGACAATGGTGTGGAATTTGTGGATGTGTGGAGTCAGTTCGATGGGCGAAAGGATTTATATAAGATGGATGGGTTACATTTGAATGGAGTTGGTGTACGGAGGCTTGAAAAAGTGTTGATGAATGATGTGGAAGTGGATGTACAGCCTCAGGGAAACTAGATTTATTAAGGGGAGGGAAGTAGATATGCAGACTTTAGGGAGGCAGTTGAGTGTATGAATGAGTATAATATGCACGAGAGAGTACGAAGGACAACAAATCAGAATAGGATAGTTAGTATAAGGCATCAAAGTAGGGAGGGGACTAATGGGCTTCTGCAATTCATGTACACTAATGCCAGGAGTATTAAGAACAAGAAGGAAGAGTTTTTGGCCTTGGTTGGCACTTCCAGGCCACAGGTTGTTGGTATTAGTGAAACATGGCTGACAGAAGATGATAATGCTAGTGGGACTGAATGCGACGGGTATAGCGTATTCAGGAGTGACAGGGAGAATAAAAAGGGGGAGGAGTGTTATTGATGATAGCTGATGAGTTGCAGCCAAAGAGTATAGAAGTTGAACTGCAGGATAGAGAAAAGAGCACATTTGAGGTGCTTGGTATGAGATAGAATATAGCTGAAACAAAATATACAATTGGGTGCTGCTATAGACCAGATGATGGAATAGATGGTGGGGATAGTATGCATAGGCAAATAGAAAAAATGAGTGGAAGGAGGGTAATTATTATGGGTGATTTCAATTATGGTAACATTGACTGGAAAGAGGAGAGGGCACATGGGAGGAAGGAATTGGATTTTATGCGGTTATTAAGGGACAACAATCTGCGACAGCATGTAGTGGAAAATACCAGGGGGCAGAAAGTGCTTAACCTAGTAATTGCAACTGAGAATGTGGTTGTAACGAACATGACCATGTTGCCACCAATTGGTGAGAGTGACCATAAGGTCATGACTTGGGAGGTGGCTAAAGGAGTGGAATTTACAATTAAGACAGGGTGCATGTGGAATTACCGGGCTGGTAAGTATGACAAGCTTAGGTGTGTGCTTGGCTCAGTGCTATGGCATATAAAACTGCAAGGGCTGGATGTTGATAGTGCATGTGAGGTGGTTAAGAAGTGTTTGCAGGAGGCAATGGTTGACTGTATACCAAGAGTCCAAATAATAAATCAAGTAGGGGTTAAATGGATGAATAACACTATTAAGCTTGAGCTGTAAAAAAAAAGAAACAATTGTGGAGGGAATTTAAGGAGAAAGGTGACCAGCAGGCGCAGGAACAGTATAAAGCTCAGGCCAGGATGGTAACAAGGGTGGTAAGAAAAGCAAAGCGGATTACGAAAGAAAATTGGCCATGCAGGCTAAAGAGAATCCCAAACAGTTTTTCAATATGTTGCAAGTAAAAGGAAAAATGTTCATGGCAGAATGATCTAAAAAAATGCTGAGGATAGGGAGGTAACCGAATCAGTCGATATAGTGGAATTACTGAGTGAGCACTTTGCAAGAGTATATCATCCAGGTGGTAACATTGCAGGAAAATGGAAGAACCAACAGCTTATACTGGAATTGTGATGAATGAAGTAGAGGTAACTAGTCTATTACAGAACCTCATTGTCAATACATCTGTGGGATTGGATGGTATACCAGCTCGTGTCGTACGTGAAGCAGCTAAAGAATTGTCAGTGCCCTTGACCATTTTGTTTAATTTGAGCCTCGGGTCAGGGTCAGTCCCAAGGGGATGGAAAGAGGAGAAAATTGTTCCGCTGCATAAAGGTGGTTCCAAGGCTGCCGTTGAAAATTACCGGCCAATCAGCATAACAAGAATCGTTATCAAGGTCTTGGAGAAAATAGTCAAGAGGAAAATACAAGATTGGATAGATGAAAATGGGATACTGTATCGGGGGACAGCATGGTTTTGTGAAGGGTAGGTCATGCCTCAGTAACTTGCTCACGTATTATAACACAGTGATGGCTGAACTGGATAAGGTAACGGGTTTACAGTGATTCTATTGGACCTTGCTAAGGCCTTTGACCGGATACCACATGGAATTCTAATCAGTAAATTGCAGCATATGGGGATGGATATAGGGTTGGTGAGATGGATAGGAGGGTGGTTGACGGAGAGATATCAGAGAGTGGTTTATTCAGGAGTAGAGACCACAAGACGGCCTGTGACTAGTGGTGTGCCACAAGGACTGTTCTTGGACCACTGCTGTTTAATTTTTTCATTAATGATATAGGAAAGGATCTGAGAGGAACAGTTCATTTGCTTGCGGATGATGCAAAGTTGGGTAGGGCAATAGTGAATGCAGATGATGTCAAAATTTTGCAAGATGATTTGGATAGATTGGAGGTCTGGGCTAAGGAGAATGGATGTCAATTTAATGTGTCAAAATATAAGGTTATACATTTTGGGGTGAAAAGATTAGCAGCAGTTTACTACATTGGTGGAACTGTAATCCAGGAAATTGATGAGGCACGAGATTTAGGAGTGTTGGTGGATAAGGAGTTGAAGTTTAGGGGACACATTGCAAAAGTGGCCAAATTAGCTCATCAAATCACTTGGTTGCTGAAGAATACGTTGACAAGCAGAGACAAGCAGGTTATTGTTCCTCTGTATCCAGGGAGGCCCTAAACATTATGTCCACACAACTATTCGACATTCTCACAGTATCTATGATACCTTGCCTTGAACTCATTCGCTGTCATAGCACCCACAACAGACTCTGGCAGCTTATTCCACTTATTTACCACTCTAAAAGTAAAGGACCCAGCGCTAACACCCCTGCTAACCATACTCTTGCCCAGCTTCCATAGGTGTCCCCTAGTTCTCCCACCACCAGTCCTGGTCTCAAAAATATCCTCTGAATTAATCCTATAGAAACCCTTTAGCAATTTGAATGTCTCAATCATATCTCCCTTTTTCCGCCTATCAACTAATTTCTGCAACCCACAGATCTTCAACCTGTTCTCCTAAGGTTCATTCCATAGACTTGCTATCATCTTGGTCACTCGCCTCTAGATCCCCTCCACTTCCTTCCCATCAAGAAGAAACCTCAGTGACCAAATCTGGGCACAGTAGTCGAGATGAGGTCTTATCAAGGCTCGGTACAGAGGTACAATAACTTACTTGTCTCTGCTCGTCAAAGTATTTTTCAACAACCAAGTGAGTTGATGAGCTGATTTAGCCACTTTTGCAATGTGCCCCCTAAACTTCATCTCCCGATCCACCAACACTCCCAAGTCCCTGGCTTCATCAATCTCATGGAGTACAGTTCCACCAATGTGGTATACTGCTGCTAATCTTTTCAACCCCAAATGCATAACCTTACATTTTGTCACATTAAATTGACATCCATTCTCCTTAGCCCAGAACTCCAATCTATCCAAGTCATCCTGCAAGATTTTGACATCTTCTGCATTCACTATTGCCCTACCTAACTTTGCATCATCAGCGAACAAGTGAACTGTTCCTCTTAGATCCTTCCCTATGTCTTTAACGACAAAATAAACAGCAGTGGTCCAAGAAGAGACCCCTGCGGCACACCACTTTGCCTCTTTTTTGCTTTAATTGAAAGTAGGAATAAAATGATTGAACGTACTGCCACGATAGAAGGTTAAATATTTATTTAAATTTAAAGTTAATTAATTAGTAAAGTTAATTACTATACACTAATAATATGTTGCTACGTTAATTTGTAATGCGAAGATGTATTTAAAAATTAGTTAAAGAACTCTGACATCTTAAGATTAGAGTTTTATATTCGTTGTAAAAGGGGAATGCGCCCTCACTCGAATATCAAAGCAACTGATAAAACTTGAAGCAGTTCAAATGACTTCTAAAAGCGAGCTGAAATTACGAAGAATGTTTGCTTTGTGCACACTGGGTTGCTTTATTCTTGTATTGTAAGAACATTCATTAATATTTACTTCTTGTTAATTGCGCGCGTCCTTCTGTCTATTTTTTTATTTTATTTTACGTTTCTGCTATAGAGAAAGGGGAAAAAAGAAAAGTTTAATCTTGTTGGGTTTTCACAAAAGACGCGATTGCTTGCTTATCTATATCTCACCATTCTTGTTGTACGCATGAACTCCCCTGCACTTAACTCCGTGTAGAACATGAAATCACCCTAGTGATGTGACGACTCGGGCTTCAGAGCTGATTAAAAACAAAAATTCACGCTTTTAGCATTCATTACTATTATTACGTAATTTTATTTAATAATTACGTAAGTAAAATTCGTACTAAGTTTAATTAATTTTTATTATTGTTGTTATATGAAGTTGGCATTAGCAGCTCAAATTTGATGGAAGTAGAAATATTCCATATAAATTGACATGCCGTATAATCTAGAAAAATTTCAAATGAAATTTTTATATGACAATATTCAAGGTTTATTTAGATGCAGCAAAAGCACGTATCAAATAAATATAGTCAGTTTTCGACTTACGACGCTCTTACTCGTATTTACGACGCCCATCTCATTAACACATTCATCGAATACCATCACATTCCTACGATCCATGAAGCAGGTATCGTAGCTGTCTTCTAGGCGTATTATTTAAGAAACACTTTTGTTCATTGTATCGTGCTATCGAGGGTAAAAAAAAAAAAAAAAAAACTCGCAGACACACAAAAACAAAAACCCTCACAGGAAACGATATCTTTGTGGATGGGACATGGAGTGAGGTTATAGCAGGTGTATGAATGGTGTTTGGAAGAAACTGCTGAAAATATATATACATACATTCATAGGATTCGACAAAGACAAAATCTTAGAAGTGGTTAATGTCAAGACAATGCTGTTACTAGTGGTGGATTAAGGATAGTTGGGGCCCCTAGGCAAATTATATTTGGGGCCCCCCCCAAAAAAAATAATAAGAAAAAAAAGAATAAAAAAAAAATAAAAGTTAGGTGGCAAATAAATGAAATTTTGTACTTTTGAATTTTTTGAACTTTTGGATTTTTCTGCCTGTTAAAGGGTTAAAGAATGATAAATAATAAAACTTTTTTTTTAAATTTTTTTATCAGTTTTTTTTACAATTTTACAAAGTTTTTTTTTTTTACTTACACTGCACTCAAATAATGAAAACACGAAAAGTCACACTAAAAAGTTATTTTTGAAACAAACACCTCACTCTTACACGATTCAATAACAAGTGAAGTTAAGGAGCAACCAGGCGAAACTTCCTATCTCGGCAATGCAATCAGTTTTCGTGACCTCGCAGCCGTCAACAGCGCCGTCCGCCGACATTGGTAATGCGGTTTAATTTAAAGCATAGATAGCACTCGCTGTTCAAAATACAAAACACGAAGCTTGTCAACTAGCGCCGACATTGGTATTGCGGCATTATTTAAAGCGTAGATAGTGCGCGGTGTTCAAAATACGTATTAAAACGTAATAATTGTTTTAAAAAAATTTTCGCTTAAAATAATCAAGATTTTTATGATGTTTACTGAAAACATTAATATATTTTAAAACACTATAGGAAAATAGGCACGTGCCTCATTGCCTTAATGGGTAATCCGCCATTGGCTGTTACCTAAAGAGTTGGAGTTTGACAGTGAAGATGCAGAACAGACGGAAGCTGTGGAAGAAGAGGAGCTCCCAAATGAAGACATTAGAGAGACAGGAGCACAGAAAGTTGAAATCGAGCTCTCAGAAACATTTACAGCGAAAAAAAAATTGGCAAAGACATTTACCACTGTTAATGAAGCAGATATAGTAGACAGAATGATGCAAACTCTAATTGCCTGAAGATTAAGTTGGCTGTAATGTACATATTTTCAGAGAAACCACTTCTGCTGTCACCTCATCTCTTGAAGATGAGCCCAAGAAACTTGTACAACATACCATTTCGGTTTAAATAAAGAATAAAATTAGTTGAAGAATAGAACAAAATACACCTACGTAATTTAAGCATTATAGCATGCTCAATATAAAGCTATAACATAATTCTATATTATTATTATTTAAAACATCCAGGCAGTCGAAAGACTCACCGCGGGAAGTCACACTGTACCACCGTACTAGGATGAACTAGAACTACAAAAACAAAGCTCAGCGAGACTCGAATCTGAAGTGGTAGGTCATTTCAACTATCTGAAGCTGGGAGGGGGGGGGGAAATGTATGTTCGAATTCTGCCAATATTGCAATTCATACAGCTCAAAATGAATTAATTTTAGACCGAGGAGTAGGAGCTGTTTGTCTGAAAGGTACTCCTTTTTTTTTTTTTTTCTATAACAAGTCATAGAATGGGAAATAAAGAATTGTTTCGGAGATCGCTAAAACCTGAGAATGGATGCTAACTGCAGCGTAAATTACAAAAAAAAAAAAAAAAAAAAAAAAAAAAAAAAAAAAAAAAAACTTTTATAAAATCTGTACTAAAAATAACTGTAAATCTACTGAATGAAGTTTTAGAACTTTAGCTTCTGCGCAAAATGTTAAAATTTATTTTAAGAAAACAGCAAAATAATATTTAAACAAGTACTTGAGCGAATATTTGAACTGACTGGAGAAAAACTATTTTCACATTTCTTTTTTGTGTCACAGAAGTAAATTTGCTCGTCTCTTCTGTCAAGGTTTCTTGCCTGCTGTTTTTTCCTCAAGGAAATCAAGACAAAAACTTAATTCACTTGCTAGAGGACGACGTAATTAAAGAATCGCGTCATTCAAAAGCTGTTGCAATTAACGAAAACAAACATATCAGAAGGAAGTGAATAGTACTACCGTATATTACACTTTTTTTTTGTAGTGTTATTATACGCAGCCTGATGTTAAATCACATTTTAAAATGTTAATCATTTCCAAGGCATTTTAAGATATTAAATGTTGTTTTGCACAATTCTTTCAAAATAATTTAAGTTTGTGTTTAACTTTTTTTTTTTAAATAAAGACTTGAAATTAACAAAAATAAATAAAACAGAATTACATTTTGAAATGATCATTTTATTTATTTAATGTTTTTTTTTTTTTTCCTTTTTAACTAGGGCATCCTTTTTTAGGCTTTTTAAAGGCTTTCTTCTCACAATCGTTTTCGGTGCGTCATTCGTTTGAGAAATTTATATATATATATATATATATGTGTGTGTGTGTACGTTACAGAACCGAGTGTCGCAAATTTCATCAAAATTCGTCCATCACTGATCACTGACTGTCTGGTGCAATCTGTTAATTAGAATATCAACTTATTTTCGTTTAAATCAAACCAAAATAAATAAACGAAAACAAACAAATAAATAAACATTTGTCTGATATTTCTGGGATCGTTTCCATACTTTGTCGTTGAACAGTTGTGCAAAATTTATGAATTTTGAATTTAATACATAACCTTCTCTCTCTTAAACAGCTTGCAATTTTGTAAATCGTTTACTGGATGCGAAACAAAGCAATAAGTAAATAAATAATAATATGATGATGAGTTTTAAATCTTTTGTAAAGAAAGTGCAGGAAACAATGTCACCATCGAATGTTAAAATTCTGCGGTGATACTGATAATAATACCCGTGGAAAATGTTGTTAGCCACTCTCAGAAAACACGTGATATCAGGATAGACGTGAGTTAAGGAAGTGAATAAACGTCGAATAGGCAGCTGTTAGACCATGATTCTAAAAGTGGACTTATACTCATGGATAAAAATGTAAGATATTATATGCATTGTCTCAATTGGCATCACCCTTCACATTACCTGAAATTTCCTGTAATGGAGTAACATCAGGGAGCGTCATTTCCCTAATTGCCATTTTAGCTCAGATTCGTATGACTGTGCCCGCGTTTTATCTGAGGTCAGGTGAAGTACAGAAGTGAATAATCATCCTGAACATAATGCTGAACTTGGAAATACCAAAGCACTTTACATCGATTTTTACAGAGGTCAAGTCTCATGAGATTATTACAAAAATAACCTTGTATGTCTATATATTTATGCTAAATATTAATGTAAATAACCCTATGGGAATTGACTGTACTTACTGCTTCAACAAAAATTTCTAGAATGTCAAAAACAAAGGCAATGCTTCACCACCAGAAATTCGTATAATAGCTCTGTATAAGGGCATAAGAAAGTTGTTTACGATTTAAGTGTATGAGAAAGTTGGTTGCGAGCTCTGCGTATAAACACCTTCAAAGAGTGTCAAAGAGATCGGCAACGATCAGACAAGTTTCTTCTCCCCGACAAGATAGGATTAAAGGAGTGCACAGAGGAGAAGAAAGAACGGGTCAGTCTTAACAGAAGATCAAGGAGACGTGCCGAATTCTTTGGGGGGTTGCAACCATTCGTGCAAGGCTCTGGAGAACGTGAAATAAAAATTGAGTGAGCCGAACATCGTGGTCGGCAGTTATCGGTGTTGGCAGTTAGAAGCAGAAGAGTCGACAGCTAGAACCAGAGAGATCGGCAGTCAGAGGCAGAGAAGTCGGCAGTTAGAGTCGTCGGTAGTTAAAGGCAGAAATATCGGCATTAGGATCCAGAGGACCGGTACGACGAACCCATGCCAGAGGAGAAGAATGGGAATGACAAGAGAACAGCCGATGTAAATACCCGAGGTAGTTTTGGTCAGATGTCATTGCAGCTGGAGATCTACCTAAGCTATTCGAGTACCGCAGATTGCAGTCCAAAGCCCGCGAATTTCCCGCCGAGATGCCGCTGAAGCAAGACACTCCAGAAGGAAGCCTAAGACCCGAGATGAAAGAAAAGGCATAGGGACTTTAGTGCAAGACCTTTGGATGAGTGAGCGACACAGAGTCTCTCTAAGTTTGTTCCATTTTTTGTTGTACATTCCTTTTATAATCTAGGAGATACGTTATAGATGGACTGAAAGAAATAGTAATAAGGAGTGTCTATAAGAGAGTCCTCTGATTTGTTGTTAATTGGAATATAATTTGTGAGATAACTTGTCATAGCTAGCTAACCTCTTTGTGAGTAAATTAGAGTGTCAATAATTTGATTTAATAAACAGAGAAGTAATTGAGTTATTATGTTGTATAGTCATTTAGTATTGAAAGGGGAAAGTTTGTTTCTTTATGCTAAAGGTCTAATGGATAGGTAGAGAGAGTAACCTTCCTATCGTTTAATTAATGTACTATGTTATTAACGTAAATAAATATGTTTTAATTATTTGTTAAAAGAGTGCCACCTGATCTTTTAATTTACAATGTACTGTTCCTAAATAAACTCAGACTTGTGAGTGGGAAACAACTAAGGCATTAAAAGTATAGCTTAAGTACTTAAGAACTATGACTATTTATGTAAACGTAATTGAAGGAATATATTCTAGTAAGAGAGAGATCTACCAGACGTATTACTGAGTCTTATGCCGATTTAGAAATGCTGGTGGCGCAGTCTAAACAAATAAATTTTGCAGTGTTCATAGGCATACGACCAGTAAATATGAAAGGTGAATAAACATAGCACACATTAGAATAAGTGAGAAAGTCACTGAAATAAGAGCCAACAGGCTTCACTTCGGCGAAGTAAATTATTCAAAATTAAGTAGATATTGAATACCACATTATTTCTTAGCTGAATAAGAAACGCAATGATAGGAAACCTAATCTAAGAGTTTCATGCCGAATATAGAAAGCTATATAAAGATCGGCGATTCCAAGCATAAGCAACACCTGGTAATGCAATGCTTGGGCGACTCGTAGTAAAGGTGGAGTAACAGTAATAGTGTAGAAGTAATAAATCTCTTAGGAGCTGTGTTTTACATTATTGGAAAATACTAAGAACAGTGATTGAATCTTACTCCACCTTTACTACGAGTCGCCCTAGCATTGCACTACCAGGTGTTAGCTTACGCTTGGACTCGCCGATCTTTATATAGCTTTCTATATTCGGCATGAAACTCTTAGATTAGGTTTCCTATCATTGAGTTTCTTATTCGGCTAAGAAATAATGTGGTATTCAATATCCACTTAATTTTGAATAAGTGAGAAAGGTTACGAAAGCAAAAGCGCACTGCTAATCAGAATAAAGATATTACAATAACGCAGTAACCAAACAGGCTTACAATGTAGGCAAACAAACAGCCATCGTTACAATAACGTATTAAACAGTCATTCGTTACACATTCCCATTAGTTGTGCATTATGTACAACATTGTCTAGTGGGTGACGTGGATTGCTGCAGTCGGTGTCTCCCACTAGACAGTGTATTTGGTGTAATAGCGGGTGCAGGAGATAAACATTGGATTGAAACGAGAGAGCTTTTAAACAGGGGCGAATGCTGGTCTTGAAATTCACGTTATTTAGCGGAATAATGAATTACTGACCATTGAAAACTATGTACAGGTAACCCTCGTATAACGCGGATGTTAGGTTCGGCAGAAATGCCGCGTTATATAAATCGCGTTATGCAAGTCTCAGATCACATAGAAAAAGTAGGGTTATGTTCCGAAATCATTTTTTTTTAATTATATAAACAACAATGGCATATCCAAAAATTGTATTATTTGATTCAGGTAATTCATGTAAGTTAAAAAAAACATATAAACTATGAAACAAATACATAGTATAAAAGTATAAAAATTACAAATTGTACTTAAACTTCATTGCACATAATGCATAAATGTTTTAGCCAAAATAAAATAGTGCATATTTTAATCTTTCATAGCACGAGGATTTCAGGATTGGTTAATAAACACTGGTTTTGTCATGTAATCACCTGATGCATTACTACAAAACAGTAGAGTAATTCTATCTTTGGAAACTTTGAATCCAGGAGCTGATCTTTCATTTTTCGAAATATAAGTGCGTTTTTGCACTCTTTTCCTATATAACCCGGATTCATTCGCATTGAACACCTAGTCTGCACTATAAATGTTTATAAACTTTGAGAGTTTTTTGTTTAATAAGATCCATAGGAATTTTCTTTTGAGGTGCAATCTTCTATCGAAATCATTAGCGATTTCTCCATTTTCCCATTAGAATATCGCGTACACGAGCAACGCGCTTTGCACTTAGCGTTGACCCAGCAATAAACACTTTCTCGGATTTTATGTTCATTTTGTTTGATTGTTCGAATTGTTGATTCATTTAAATTCAAAGTCCCTGCAAAAACTTCTGGTTTTTCTCCATTTTTCAACCGATCCAAGATTTTGAATATTTTTCTTCGAGAGAAATTAATTTTGTTTTCAATGTTGGTTTTTCCCTTTCGTTGCAGTTTGTGGCCATTACTATAAAAATATTTTTTTACAAAAAAAAGCAAGCATTACATATTGTATGTAACTCACCAAAAAATAAAGTGCTCAGCTTGAGATGAACACACTTATGATTTTTAATGCACTTTCCTGGCAGAAACGAGGCCAATTTTCAACAATAAACGTTTTATACGGTAAACAATTGAGGTACATGCGTGCTAAAGGGTATTTCCCCTAATATAAATTCGCTACTTATAATTACATGCGGGATACAGGCAGACACAAATTTAACGAAGATAAAATTTGATTTTTAAGTCACACGGTGAAAAACACCTGAAAAGATAAAGGGTTACTACAATTTATAGACCGTGTTTTTATCGGAACCGTCTTCTATAAGTACCGCGTTCAACAAGGATTACTACAATTTTAGACCGCGTTATATCGAAACCGCGTTGTATAAGTACCGCGTTATACGAGGTTACCTGTATTTAGAAATTTATGTACATTTAATCATACAAATACGATATTTATTTTACGAACGATATTCTATCTTTTTCAATTTAGCTACTTGAATACAAATTCTACCCTACAGTTCTTTATGAACTAGTCAATAACATCATCACAAAAAGTTGGTTGTAACTTAATTTTCCGAAGCAACACGCACACTTGTAAAGGGCTGTCTGAAGCTCACTGGCTAGAGCTACTTTGACTGCGTATGGCCTGTTTAAGCAACAGGGTGAGGTGATGTGGAGAGAGCGGAAATGACTTTGCGCTGGCATGAAATCAGTGCTGAAGCTAGGACCTGGATGCTCCCACAACCGAATAAGCCAAGGTAACTTGACTAGCGTCGGCCTTCGATACACAACGCAAAGCTCAATAATTGCAGCGCAAGCTTAAAACATCTTCTGTCTACAAAAATAAAATCCTAAATGGAATGCTTATAAATGCATGCATTTATTAACAAATAAATATTACTTCTTTCTCAATTAATGAGCTTGCGCAGCAAGCATGGAGAATTCGCCACTGCTTTTTAAACATAGTGCATTATGCTTACCTTCGCTCTAGCTGTCCAAAACAGCAAAGCATAGTTCTAATAAATCCACAGCAGTGACTATTCAGTGTTCCCGCAACTAGGAAGACTGCTTGTAGATTTTCATTCATAAGTCGTTTAATAAGCGTAGATTTACAGCTGCCCTTTGGATGTTTGCTTATGTCACTGTCTGACAGCTTCCATGTATCGCCTGGTTCTTTCAAGATGGATGTGACATCATGTTCTCATGGCACTAAATGAATTTCTGTCATCAGAAATCTTCATTCACTTATTTTCAATTTAAAAAAAATGAAAGTTCCTCCTCTATAATAAAACACTTTCATTTTATTTTTAAAAAAATGAAAGTTCCTCCTCTATAATAAAACACTTCAAGCGATAGCTTCCTGTTTCATATATTGCACAATATCAATAAATGTTCTTTAGTGATTCAGTTGTAAATTACAACTAAGGCAATAGATAGATAGATAATAGATGGAACAGATAGGGAGTTGGATAGTAGATTAGTGCGTTAGATTGGAGATTGGCTTGTGATAAGTATTAGCAGATTGCGTATGGGGAAGTGATGTCCCAGAAGAGGAAAGTCATTAGTGGCGTGTCCCAGGGATTTGTTATGGGGAACCTAAATAGACTTCCTGAATGGGAAAGTGTGGGGAAGTGAGTTTAATCTTGCAAAATGTAAGGTTTTAAAATTTGAAAAGCAATGATGGGATGCGGAGTATCGGATTCGTGAGAATATTTTAGAGGAGGTGGAGGAGACGAAAGATCTGGAAGGGGGGGGGGATTTGAAATTCCGTGGACATCTTGCTAATAAAATTGTGCGGACAATACAGCGAATTATGGGAATGATGTGGAAAACATTGATATGTAAAAGTAAGGATGTTTTGTTTTGGTTGCCTTTTTTTTTCAGAAGAATGATGGGATGTTGGAGAGGGTTTAGAGACAATTGATTAAATTGGTTTCGAGTTTCTCGAATGTGGAATATGAGGACATGAGAGAATGTAAATTACATTCTCTCAATTCCTAGTGGATAGAAGGCAGAGGAGAGACATGATCGAGACGTATAATTTGATAATAGGTAATTACCAGATTATGAAATTTTTCATAGAATATCTAGAGGCAGAGGAGAAAGAGAGGCCATCCCTGGATGATGTATACAGTGGGTATAAGCAAGGGGGATTTTTTGCATGGAGAATAGTGGGTGATTGGAATGCACTGTCTGAGAGTGTGGTGAGTGCAGGGACAGTGAATACATTTAATTCGAGGTATGATGAGCTGTGCATCTCCCACGATGAGTCTCTTGACTCCATTCAGGTCTGTTGATAATAATAATAATAATACATTACAGTACAATATTACAATATTTCATGTCACATCATAATAAACAAAACAGGCAACAGTTAATCTTTTGAATGACTTACATCACATCGTACATTTAAAGGATACGAAGTACGAGGGGTTGCACAGATTTGGTTGCCTTTTTTTTTTTCTTTTTTTTTCAGAAGAATGATGGGATGTTGGAGAGGGTTCAGAGTATATATATGTATGTATATATGTATATGTTGCAATGGTTACCAGTTCACAGTCAACTAATGAAAACAAAAATGCCGACAATTTTGTCAATGGGAGAGAGTAAAAACAGAAAATAACGCTGCTAACGTTAAGAAATACGGTGATCTTAGCAAAGACTTGCTATAACAGAAAAATCCTCTCTCGCACCTGAACTTAGAGATTTGACTGCTAGAATTACAAGATTTAAAATAGAACATCTGAAGGTCATGAAAATTGACCTTCGAGGCAAAGAAGCATTTACGATTCAGAAGTATTGTCTAAATAAACATCCCCCCTCTCTCTCTCTCTCTCTCTCTCTCTGTCACTCACGCACGCACGCACACACACATACAGAGAGAGAGAGAGAGAGAGAGAGAGAGAGAGAGAGAGAGAGAGACCTTAACAAGCTACCTAGTCTCATTAAACAAACAGCAAAAATGCTCTCCTGCACCTATCAGAGAACTGGATTTTGACAAAAACGATAACCAGAGCTCGCTATTATTTCTCTATCCCTATATAAAAAATAATGTTACCAACGTTCGGGTATTATTATAATTCTGGTACCCTTCAAGTAAAATCTAGTTCTAGGACCAAGCACGTAAAGACAGCTGCACAAACTGCGTACAATGTCTTTTGTGGTTGAAGCATTGTCGAAACTCCACTATAGCCTCGTCGAAGTTTGGATGGTGAATGTCAACAATAAATAAATAAACCTTCAGTGTTGAGTATGGTTTTTATTATATTTATTCTTCCTATATTTACATTGTATTTGAAAGCCTGGGTCACTTCGGTCATTGTTATTCTAATTTGGTAAGTGGTATCTGTAATCGATATTTGATAGAAAGTCAGCCAGAGACTTGTAAGCGTCAGGCTGAGAGAAGAGTAGTTTTTATTTTATTTATTTATTTTAGTCTAGAGGCTTTCTCTACTCCGCATCTGAAGCAAAAATACATCTTGAACTTGATCTTTTAAGCAACAAGGGTAGAAAGTTAAAATATTGGATAATACATTTTAAAAAATAATTTTTGCGAAATAGAGTTCAGAGAATCAAGAGACTAGGAATGATATGACTATAACACAGCTTTAAATAATGGAATGGTATCTCAGTTATCAGTAAAAAAAAAAAAAAAAGCAATCGCGAATTTGGATTTTGCCCTAGGCAACAAAAACATTGCTGCGAATATATAATAAATTATTAAATCTAAGTACAATTTAATGCCATTTTTTTTTTAAATGTAGAACTGCAAAAGGATTTCTTTCAGAAAAAAAAAAGAAAAAGATTATAGCCAGTAATATAGAGATTTCATAGAATGGTGAATGCCCGTGTCGGCACTCCAGCCATTGTATCATAAAACGTAAATAAATAAATAAGCTGTGTGCGCAGTACAATTATGATCGTGAATCCTACATCAGCGGCGTTTAATCTTTATTGTCTTCATTCCCTTTATGATGTACAAAAGATCTTCACTCTCTCTTCAAACTCAACTTTCCAGAATTTATTTATTTATGTTATTTTCTTTCTTTCCCTCTTTGTTGTTTTCTTTTTTTAAATCAATCTTTGGTTTCTTCGCCTAGGCCTAAACATGAATTTTGTGTACGATTTCTTTAACACATAGAAAAAATAAATAAATAATAATAAATCTATGACGTCATCGTAGGTTACTTTTTTTTTTTTTTTATAAGACTTTCCAACTGAAGGTAAGTTAGCCGGTCTCATAAATTGGTAGGAGTTCTTTTCCGACAGAAACATAGGTTTTTCATCTGCAAAACAGATAAACTGACCGGAAGGAACTTAGCCTACTGTGGCATGGAATATTTGTGCATGTATTTACATGATTTACGACTTTCGCCAAAATATTAAACAAGATTATACCATTAAAGAAACGTAGATCAAGTGTCAAATATGGCGGTATAGCTCAAAGTAAATAATATACTGGTTAATATTAACAGAGAAAAAAAAAACGTGCGCAACTCGAAACACTTCAGTAAAACAAAATCAATAAATTAATATTAAGCTGAATTCGTAGATATACTATTTAATATTATACTAAAAAGTTCTAATTTTAGTATATATACGAGATGAAAAGGCAAATACGAAAAAGAAATTTTAGCATCGGATGATGATATGATTCTTATTAATACGAGGGTTGTTATCTGCTAAAGGTAATTTATTTTTTAACACGACTCCCTTCTCTAGTAATCATTTATGCAACATCGTCGTATAGTTTCTCAAGCCGAACCATCAAGAACAACAAACAGCAAACTAGTTACTTCTCCTGTGTCTGAAAATCCCATTAAAGTATAATTTACAAATGTCCCTCCCCTCTTTTTCCTGGCCTTGGAAACGTCCTTGCAATTCACTAGAAGATAAGCGAAGCGAGCCTCTCTCTCTCTTTCTCTCTCTCTCTCTCTCTCTCTCTCACACACACATACACAATGATAAAATGACGTGTTACGGAAATAGCATTGGGGGAGTGTACAATTCAGACAAAATATATATCTTTAAGGCAGATATAATGGAAAACACCTGATCCACATACTCAATATAAAGAGGCTCTCTCGCTAGGAAATGGTTTGTTGATGATAACAAAGTGGTTTTGATGATTTCTATTCGGTACGGGAAGTTAGGAAAGAAAATTGGTGGGAGGCCCACGTTACGTATAAGACACACTGGAGATTAGGCAAAAAAAAAAAAAAAAACTTGAAACGATTTGTATGAATGTTAGAAATGTTAGACATTACTTGATTATTAAACCAAATGGAAATATTTTATTTATAAGATTTAAAAAATATTTAGGAGGTTTATATAAATTATGTAAATCATTTAAAACATAAATAAATAAAACGAAACGAAAATCTATTAAATTCTCTTAAATCTATTAATACGTATTGTTTTTCAGTACTGATGAGATAATAATGCGATTGTGTTAGAATCGCTGTGTTAGTAAAAACAATTCTCCACTGAGTTTTCTTTTAATATATTTTATCCGTATATCGAGCCTCCGACCCTTTAGTTGAAAATACCTAGGTTCGAATCCCATCTATGACGTGAAGAACCTTGATCAGATGGTTTTCGATCAAATTGTGAGTTAGCCAGTCTCATAAGGGGGTAAAGGGTTTTTCTCTCAGGGGGTCGGGTTTTTCGTCCCTCAAACCAGTCAGAAGAACATGCAATATACAGACATAGGACACTACGGGAATAAGGATTAACCACCGTATTCCATCGGATTTCATTCCGAAAGCGTCCGCGGTAAGGTGTGGGACTAAACGTAAATCAGGAAGGATGTGTATCGCACTAATTAATTAAATTTTATGAAGAAAACTTTTTTAAAATATTTTAAACTAACAAGAATATAATTCCAGAATTATAGAATTATATTGTTCATCTACGTGTTCATAGGGTCTGTCTATAGGGACACACACACACACACACACACACACACACACACACACACACACACACACACACACACACACACACACACACACACACACACACACACACACACACACACACACACACACACACACAGAGAGAGAGAGAGAGAGAGAGAGAGGGAGAAAGAGAGGAGGGGAATTACTGCTTCATAGGGGTGAATTCTCCATGCTTGCTATGCTTGCTGCGCAAGCTCATTACTTGAGAAAGAAGTGATATTTATTTGTTAATGAATGCATGCATTTATAAGCATTCCATTTAGGCTTTTATTTTTGTAGACAGAAGATGTCTTAAGCTTGCAGGGCAATAATTCAGCTTTGCGTTGTGTATCAAAGGCTGATGCTTGCTCGTTTAGTCAAAGCTACCTTGGCTTGCTCGGTTGTAGGAGTTTCCAGGCCCTCGCTGCAGCACTGTGATTTCATGCTCGCGCATAGCCATTTCCGCTCCCTTCACTTCGTCTTAAACACAGGCCATTCGCAGTCAAAGTAGCTCTGGCCAGTGAGCTTCAGATAGCTTTTACAAGTGTGCGTGTTGCTTGGGAAAATTAAGTTACAACCAACTTTTTATGACGATGTTATTGACCAGTTCGTAAAGAAGAACCGTAGGGTAGAATTTGTATTCAAGTAGCTAAATTGAAAAAGATAGAATATCATTTGTAAAATAAATGTTGTATTTGTATGATTAAATGCACATAAATTTCTAAATATATAGTTTTCAATGGTCAGTAATTTAATTCATTATTCCGCTAATCAGACTTCAATCACACCTCTCACTCCCTGAATGATAACAAGAGCAAGCGTGAATTTCAAGACCAGCATTCGCCCCTGTTGCTCCGTGAATGTATGATCATCAGATGGTTATTATTCAGCTGATTTTAATTAAAAAAATATTTTCATAAGAACTTTTCTGAAGGTTACTTGCTTAGTTGTAGACGAATAAATGGCGAGGTTCTTCCCCACTAAATAAATAAAATATAAAAAAAAATCTAAAGGTTAGATATCGTGAGCTAAGATAGCCAGGGCTGTAAATTAATCCGAATGAGCATTCTCTCCAGTCGCAATAAATACAAAAGTTGCATTTTACAAATAATAATAAAAGAAAGTAATTTTACATGAAAACTCTTTATTCACAGAAATTAAAAAAAAAAAAAGTAATAAGAATTTCTCAGAATACATAAAGAATATTTCGGTAGGCGCAAAAATTTGGAGAGAACGCATAATTAGTAGGTTTCTTCGGGAAAGTTAACGGACGTAGTTAAAGGAGCTAGACAATGTGCATGATCATTCATCGCCTTAGTTGCTCCTTCATTGTGATAAACAATAACATCCGTCTTATGTGTAAGATAAACTGTATTTACATTTCCTAGCACTAATTATATTTATCGTTTTTTGTTAATACTTTTTATGAAATATGCAGCATTTATTACATTTATGAGGTAATTCCATTTTTCTTCGTTTTATGCAACCATTAATTTCATAATCAACCACAAATAAATTTACCTTTCCTATATGTTGCATAGAAACTTTCATGCATGCGTTGTGCTTACAAAACAGTAAAATGCATTCCTCTTATTAAGCTAGTGTCACAGTTGATGAAAAACAACTACAGTAATTCCTCGATTAATGCGTTTTCGATTAGTGCGTCATTTTTTTTTCGATACCCAAATTCGATTAGTGCGCTTGTATTTTTAAGATGTATACATACATTTTAAAAATAAATGTTACGGATTTCAAAAATTTCTATCTATACATTTTTATGGCTAACTATTTTAAAAAATCACTCACCAGAATGAAATAATTTAGTTACCGATTTAAAACATTTTACAACGTTATTTTTAATGGCATATTAAACTACTTCCATGTACACTATGTTCCAAATTTTTGCAGCCAAAATTTATGTCGTCTGCTATAGTACACCCACAGATTCGAGACCCTTCGACACTTCTGCGCATGTCACAAAAAGGAGAATCCATTCCGATAATTCCGATTAGAGCGCCTCCGTAGCGCAATTGGAAGAACGACGGTACATTGCGCCCTTCGATTGGAATACGCCTAAGTTCGATTCTCGTCGCGACGGGAGGAATCTTTATCTGGTCGATTTCAATCGAAGGTGAGTTAGCCGATCTCATATGGAGGTAGCAGGGTTTTTTCTCCGGGAAACTCGGGTTTTTCATCCCGCATACATACAAATCGTCCCTTCAGAACACACGCAATTTACAGACAAAAATTACTAGTTGTGGTGGTGTTGAAAGTGGGCGGTAGATGGCGTTGATGGAGATGATTCGTAGTAGAGGTTAGGTGTAGAGACAGTTGTAGATGTCCTCCCACGATGAGTCTTCGGACTCCTTGGAGGTATCAGGAATAATAATGATAATAATAATAGGGTAATCAATCCGTCTTCTGGGATAAGTTGTTTATTATTACACGTCGGAAAATTAACTTCTCTTTTATGATCATTGTAGTTTTTAAAGTGGTAACTATTTTGCTTGTATAACAGTTGGGAAATTTTATCTATAAAGAACGTAATTTCGCGTGTTGGCGTTTGTATGTTCTTCATTTCTTTCCCCCCTTCAATGATAACGTCCAAGAGTTAATTAAATCTCATTATGAAGAACTGAGTGATTCCGACCTGCTAAATTTAGATACACAGCGGGAAGATTCCGAAGAATATGAAGAAAATTTAACCACTGATAGTCAGCCAAAAGAGATTTCACAGAAACAATTTGAAAATATTTTTCGTACAGAATTCAGCTAACGTAGTTTTGGGGGGAATTTTGTTTCATTTTTTCATACAACCGACGGCATGGCCCTATTGGCTCTTCTGCAAGTTTTTAAGCAGCAATGCTTGCAGGTTGACCCTGATGAAGAGAGAAGCAGTAAAATTTGCAGAAGAGCCAATAGGGCCATGCCGTCGGTTGTATGAAAAAATGAAACAAAATTCCCCCCAAAACTACGTTAGCTGAATTCTTTGTTAAGTAGAATAATAAAATTTATATTCTGAATATGTTTTATTGGCTTTCATCTTCATGGTTTTCCTTTAACTAGGCCCTGAGACATACCTTAATTCTTTTATAAAAAAATTAAGGTTCAAAAAAGAAATTTGAGGACCGAATTATACTATTTCCCATAGGTTATTGTATTCGATTAGTGCGTTTTCGATTAATGCTCTTGTTTTAAAGAACGCATCAAGCGCACTAATCGAGGGATTGCTGTACACTTCACTTCATACTACGGCTGCTAACTGAAGTTTTTTCTTTTTTCTTTGAAGAATAATAGGGAAAATTATTTACAGCTATTTTAATAGGTATATTTTTCTTCAGAATTAAATTGTTATATAGGACTAAATTATGAATATTTCGTTCTTTTTTCTTTTTTTTTTTTAAATTATTGTCATCACACAGGGACAATGAGATGAAGGAGCACAGTTATTTTTGGAATGTTAGTGAATATATATCAAATATAACACATCATTATCATCATCAAATTCCTGATATGTACCATCAGGAGATGATTAATTAGGTACAGGATAATTATGATAGTACTACATGAAAAATTTACACCATTAATAACTTCCAATCCAGAATTTTCCTCCATATTAATCTGTCAAGATTCCATTATTATCAGATCTTTTAATTCGCTTTTTTTTACTGCATCAATCCATCTACATCTTGGACTTTCTTCCTCAGGGTCTTTTCCCTGGCAAAGAACACTTCTTCTTCTTCTTCTTCTTCTTTATTATTATTATTATTATTATTATTATTATTATTATTATTATTATTATTATTATTATTATTATTATTATCTGAGACCTCCAGAGAGTCAAGGATTCATCGAGGGAGGCTATAAATCACCCAAACCAGCTATCATACCTTCCCTTAAATTCGTTCACACTAGATGTACTCACTACCCCTAAAGAACTTATTCCACCCATTCACTGCTCTCTGGAAGAAAAACATAACTCTTACCCTTTTCTTGACTGCAAATAAATTTAAATTCCATGGATGCCCCCCCCGTGTTCTATCCCCCGCCTTCCATATAACGACAAATTTCATCAGTTGATATCCTACAACACCCATTCAAAATTTTATAGACTTCTATCATATCACCCGTCTTTCTCCTATTAACCAGGGTCGGCAATGCACATACTCCCAATCTGTCCTCATAATCTAAATCCCACAATTCAGATATAATTTTTGTAACTCTTTTTTTGCACCCTTTTCACAGCTTCTTAGAACCAGGGAGACCAAATCTGCGCACAATAATCCAGGTGTGGTCTTAGCAAAGCCTTATAAAGAGGAAAAATGACTCCAGTACTATGGGAGGCTCTTTGAACAAAATGCTTCCGGTGGGCGTGGCTTCCTGACGTCATTGTGTGTGACGTCATGAGTTTGGAATGTGTTGGAATTTCCCTGTGGGCATATGTGTCAATGGCTTCAGTTCTTCTGTTTTGGTTCGCGTATGGCATTATGGGTGATGATAGAGATAAGGATTCGTGTTGTGATTGGTGGGACATTTTAAACCAAATGCTTCCGGTGGGCGTGGCTTCATGAGTCAGGAATTTCCCTGGGAGCATATGTGGTCAATGGCTTCAGTTCTTGTGTTTTGGTTCGCGTATGGGATTATGGGTGATGGTAGAGATAAGGATTCGTGTTGTGATTGGTGGTGCAATTCTGACAAGATGAAGATCAAGATAAGATAAGGAATGGTGACGTGGGTGTGTGTTGTTATGAGATGTAGATAAGTGATGTCATTTGTTAGTTGTAAATAAGTGACGTCATTTGTTATTTGTAAATAAGTGACGTTGTTGTTTTGAATGGAAAGGATGATATTAGTGGATAAGAAATCGTGTCGTGATTGGTGGGACACTTTAAACAAGATCAAGATCAAGATAAGATAAGGAATCGTGACGTGAATGATTGTTATGAGATGCAGATAAGGGACGTCATTTGTTAGTTGTAAATAAGTGACGTTATTGTTTTGAATGGAAAGGGAAATATATTAGTGTATAAGTAATCGTGTTGTCATTGGTGGACACTTCTGACAAGATCAAGATCAAGATAAGATAAGGAATCGTGACGTGAATGTTTGTTGTTATTGAGTTTGGAATGTTTGGAATTTCGCTGGCCCCTTCTGTCAGTAACATCACGTGATGTTTTTGGTTCGTTTTTTGCCTTGTGGGTGATATTTAGAGATAAGAATCGTGACGTTTTGTGTTTGGAAATTCACAGTTTCGAGCTTTTCTGAATAATTTAATTATATAGTATGGTATGTCACTCAAACATAGTTTTTTTTTTTCCTTCTTCTATAGATGGTTGTACTAATTTTCCAATACGTTTTGGGGTATTTCTTTACTGTTAAAGGGTGGGAATTCTTAGAGAAAGTTGTGATGGCGGCAGTGTAATAAGCTATTCGAGCTTTTCTGAATAATTAATTATATATACTAATGTAACTCAAACATACTTTGTTTTTGTTTTTTTTCTTCTATAGATGGTTGTACTAATTTCCAATACATTTTGGGGTATTTCTTTACTGTTAAAGGGTGGGAATTCTTAGAGAAAGTCGTGATGGCTGCCGTGTTTCGAGTTTTCTGAATAATTTATTATACTGGTGTCCCTTAAAACACACACACACACACACACACATAAGACGTGAAAAGTCGCTAATGTGTCCATGTTGATACTCTAAATATACCCTGTGATTATTCTTATGAAAACAAAACAAAAAAAAACCGTTCAGTTTTAGAATTACGTTTACTAAAAACATACGACCAATGATTATTGTATTACAATTATCAATTGTTATGTTTGTTATGTTTAAGTTAAAAATTCACTTACATTTCTTTCCAGAATAAGAACATCTTGCTACTATCTAGGTTTCCTGAATATTCCAAATTGTTGATTAACATATATTCACAGAACACAATTACAAGTCTGAAAATTGCAGCTCACTTTTTCATTATAGGTTACTGTGGCTAACATATTCACACCACAAAACACACAAAACATAGGGGTTGAAAGATATTTCTGTAAATAACCAGAAAAGCTAGTGGACTAGTTAATTTACTTTAGTATCCGATTGGTTTTCTGTATTAAATCTTTCCCACTGTTGCCCAACGTTGGTGGGAAAGTCTATGCGCTGTTTTGTTTAGGGTAAGTGTTATTTCCGGTTTCGAATTCCGATGCTGTTAGAGTATGGAATTCTGACAAGTGAAATTATTATTTTTTTTTTTTTTCAAATTGATTGGTTATTTTCTGTATTTTACTTTTAAAGGTCATATTCTAACAGAATAACTGAGCAGAATTAATAAATATATAAAGTATATGTGAATTTATTTTCCAACACTGAATATTTCTCATTAAGTCTTATTTTAAACTTGCCCAAGCTTGGTGGGAAACTCTATGCGCCGTTTTGTTTAGGGTAAGTGTTATTTCCGGTTTAGAATTCCGATTGCTGTTAGAGTATGGAATTCAGACAAGTAAAATTTTTATTATTATTATTTTTTTTTTTTCAAATTGATTGGTTATTTTCTGTATTTTACTTTTAAAGGTCATATTCTAACAGAATAACTGAGCAAAATTAATTCTGAATATTCTAAAGTGTTGATTATTAACATATATTCACAGAACACAATTACAAATCTGAAAATTGCAGTTCACTTTTTGCATTATAGGTTACTGTGGCTAACATATATTCACACCACAAAACACACAAAACATAGGAGTTGAAAGATATTTCTGTAAATAACCAGAAAAGCTAGTGGACTACTTAATTTACTTTAGTATCCGATTGGTTCTCTGTATTAATTCTTGCCCACTGTTGCCTAACCTTGGTGGGAAAGTCTATGCGGCGTTTTGTTTAGAGCAAGTGTTATTTCCGGTTTCGAATTCCGATTGCTGTTAGAGTATGGAATTCTGACAAGTGAAATTATTATTATTATTATTTTTTATTTTTTCTAATCGATTGGTTATTTTCTGTATTTTACTTTTAAAGGTCATATTCTAACAGAATAACTGAGCAAAATTAAAATATATATATAAAGTGTATGTGAATTTATTTTCCAACACTGAATATTTCTCATTAAGTCTTATCTTAAATATATCTCACTTATCCGCTCACTGTTTGTTGTACGTAGGTGAAAAATCGTGTGTTTTGGTTCGAACTCTTGGTTTCCATTGGGAAATTACCAATATAACTATTAATTTTACCTTCGATTTCTTGTGCTTTTAACCTATTTCTGTAAGTGGAATTTATTTATTTTATTTATTTTTTTCTTTAGCATTAGTAAATTTTAAGTAACTGATATGAGAAAAACAAGGTTTTGAACTCTCCGCAGCGTTTTTCTACTGAAGAGTTTTGTAACGTGTCGTTGGTTTTAATTATCTAATAAAAAAAAACTCTGTGGTTACTTTGTGGCATGAAATTTCACAAGGAAAAAAAAAAAGAAAAAAAATATTATCCTCCTTCTTAAAGTTGTATATAACACATCAACGACACTCAAGTGTTCATTTAAATTTACACATTTTATTTGAATAATATATTTTTTACAAATTGTATTAACTGAATCTAACAATACAGAAAATAAATAAATAAACTGAAAAATACATCAAAGGTTCTTCCCAGACCTGTGGAATTGCCATCATATGGTTTTTGACAATGTGACTCTCATCTGAAAGTTAATTTTTCGTTTGGCGTTCGTTGGGAATTTATTACTGTAGTAAAATTAAGGGTTGTGTATTTATTTCTTTGAATCCAATACGTATACTTCAGAGAATTATTAAAAGCACAGAATCTTTCGTTATGTTTCCAAAAGCATTTAAAAGTACACGTTATGTTTTCACGTTTTGGGCATCCAATTTCATTTAAATCAAGAACAGGCCTCCCTATTAACTTCGTTAATGTTTTTGATTTTTCTCTTCCTTTGGCAAGTAATATATGATATTTGCATGTTGATTCTATCATCCAATCTCTTAGTTTGTCCAAAGCTAGTGAACCAATTTCCCACTTCAGCTGATGGTTATATTTTATTAACCAAGAATTCTGTTTTTTAACTCTTTCAGGTAATTCTTTCCAACTACAAGGTGATTTTGTCACTGCAAGTCTTACATTAATACATCAGAAATACAAATTTCTTTAGGAAATAAATTTGAACTCTTATTCAAAAAAATTGTACATCAATTATCCCAATGATAACTGAAAATTCGTATTTTTCACCCATTGTCGATTTTTCATAATCGTTTTCCTTCATTCTTCTTCTTCGATTACTTCATATGGTACCACAAATAAATAGTTATTTATTATTATTTCACTGATTATTAGCTCTGATCGTATACTTTATGGTAACTTTTGTTTACCAAATTCTAAACAATTAGAACTTTTCACAAAGAAACTTTCAAAGAATTTGTGGCTCACCCATTATTTTTGCATTACCAAACACAAATCACAAAACAGCAGCTGCAGTGGATGAACGATTACCTTAAGTCCAAAGTCACTCGACTCTCTGGTATTTTCTTATAGTACTGTTTACACTTACCATCCCCTACCCTGACTGTTCCTTCAAAAATGAACCTTTTGCGCAGATGACTCAACGACATATTTTCACATGCTGTTGGATATACTGTTGGTGTGTTTTTATCTTACTTTGTGTAGGGAAAGGTAAAATTTGTATATGTGTTATCTGTAGAGTACAAGCATTTTCTCCATGCCAAACTTTAAAGAAGAGTTAAAGTCATGTTTTGTTGGTTTAATTAGGTGCTTCTCTCTTTCTCTCTCTCTCTCTCTCTGTAAAATAACCAAATTCTAACAGTTCGGATTTTCGCTTATGTGGATGATTTGTTTTCAGTTAACTCAAATAATGTCAATAGGTAGCATTAGACAATTTCTAAAATAATCAATACATGGATGTTCGTTTTCAACACTTTTTTTTTCCTGTCCTGGCATTAATTTCACAGTTGTGATTTTTTTAAATAATTAAACAGAATTGCATTAAGATATAAAGTTGTGGATTTAAATACCAAGATCTAATCAGAATAACTGAGTAAAAATTCACAGTGGAAAAACACAACAACAAAACACACATCTTTGTTCATTTAAGTTTACAAATGCACATTTTATTTTGCTGAAATACTATTTACAAGTATATTCACTGAGAAAAATTCGAAACATGTAATTACCTAAAAATATTTCACAATATTTAGTTTAGACTCTTAACATTTTCCAAAGAGTTCAACGAATAAAATTTTTGTTACTCACTGTTTCTTGGTTACATTACATCAAAATAGTTGGTCACGCAAAAGAATTTTTAAATCAGATACCATGGTAACCACACTTCCATACATTTGATATTGTGTCAGTCTGGAAATGACACCATGCCTCACTAAACATGCTGTGTATTCTTTTGTCAGCAAATATACACAAACAGTTTTGTAAAATGTTTGCAAATGTCCCAAAATAAAGAATCTTTATTGAATTGGATAAAATCTTGAAAGTCTAATTTTACCATTGATGAATTTAAATGAGTAGCGATAATTTTTCCCATTATATGAACAGATGGTAATTCAGTTTCCAAAAATAGTAAATGATTATCAATGTCGTACATTTTTGGTGAAAATCTCTCAGCTTCTTCACAACTAATAGAAAAAACCTTACTTCCATCAGCTCCTGTATCATCAAGTATTAGTTCCCCATCTTGGCATTTCAGAATATAACACTCACCGAGGTCCATTTCGTAGTCAATTCTTCTTTGCAAGTAGCCGAGGATATCAGACCACTTCCTGCGTAATTTTTCCCAAGTGGTCCTGGATAAATACATCACAATATACGTGTCTTCTAAAATAATAATCGGTTTCCAACCTTTTAGAGCTAGGTGAAGAGTTTTGTCTCATGCTATTTTCCTGAAGAAAGAAAATTTCAATGACTTTTGTGGCTCACCGATTATTTTACTTTACTTTACTTTCCTGGATACCAATCACCACAACACAATACGATAACTTCACAGGATGAACGAATTGTCGTAACTGCAAAGACACTTGACTCGTTTATTTTTCCTTATAGTACTGTTTACCTGACCCTTAACCCTGACCGTTCCTTCCAAAATGAAACTTTTGCACAGATGATTCACGGACATATTTCTACATGGTGTTGGATAAACCATGACGACAATGACGGATGTGTGTCACCCTGGGAAAATTCCAAGATATCTTATCTCAAAAACATCACCCACAATTCCATAGCCAAAAAAAAACAACAATGTCGTAATGTGTTTGGATATTTCTGGAGAACATGTCTCTCATTCTGTGATATCACAGAGGGTGACAGATGCCTTCCCTGCAATGCTTCCCCACCTAACCCCATCACCCTAGTCTCTCACCATCCCCTCTCCTCCAGAAGATGTCTGCTCAGCCTAGTGGATATGAGTGAGCTCATCGTTTGCGGATATCTTTTAGTGATGTCACCTCCAATTGATACTGATAACTTTTGGGGAAAAAAATTTAAAAAACGCGTTTTTTAAATTTTTTTTGGAAAAAAATAAAAAAACGCGTTTTTTTATTTTTTTCCAAAAAACTTATCACAAAAAACGCGTTTTTTCTTAAAAAGTTATCATAAAAAACGCGTTTTTTTCCTAAAAAATTATCATAAAAAACGCGTTTTTTAAATTTTTTTTTTCCAAAAAGTTATCAGTATCAATTGGAGGTGAGTGTGATATTCTGAAATGCCAAGATGGGGAACTAATACTTGATGATACAGGAGCTGATGGAAGTAAGGTTTTTCTATTAGTTGTGAAGAAGCTGAGAGATTTTCACCAAAAATGTACGACATTGATAATCATTTACTATTTTTGGAAACTGAATTACCATCTGTTCGTATAATGGGAAAAATTATCGCTAATCATTTAAATTCATCAATGGTAAAATTAGACTTTCAAGATTTTATCCAATTCGATAAAGATTCTTTATTTTGGGACATTTACGAACATTTTACAAAAACTTCATTCTGGAAAGAAATGTAAGTGAATTTTTAACTTAAACATAACAAACATAACAATTGATAATTGTAATACAATAATCATTGGTCGTATGTTTTTAGTAAATGTAATTCTAAAACTGAACGGTTTTTTTTTTTGTTTTCATAAGAATAATCACAGGGTATATTAGAGTATCAACATGGACACATTAGCAACTTTTCACGTCTTATGTGTGTGTGTGTGTGTGTGTTTTAAGGGATACCAGTATAATAAATTATTCAGAAAACTTGAAACACGACACCCATCACGACTTTCTCTAAGAATTCCCACCCTTTAACAGTAAAGAAATACCCCAAAATGTATTGGAAATTAGTACAACCATCTATAGAAGAAAAAAAAAACAAAGTATGTTTGAGTTACATTCGTATATATAATTAATTATTCAGAAAAGCTCGAATAGCTTATTACACTGCTGCCATCACAACTTTCTCTAAGAATTCCCACCCTTTAACAGTAAAGAAATACCCCAAAACGTATTGGAAAATTAGTACAACCATCTATAAAAGAAGGAAAAAAAACTGTATGTTTGAGTGACATACCATACCATATAATTAAATTATTCAGGAAAGCTCGAAACTGTGAATTTCCAAACACAAAACGTCACGATTCTTATCTCTAAATATCACCCACAAGGCAAAAAACGAACCAAAAACATCACGTGATGTTACTGACAGAAGGGGCCAGCGAAATTCCAAACATTCCAAACTCAATAACAACAAACATTCACGTCACGATTCCTTATCTTATCTTGATCTTGATCTTGTCAGAAGTGTCCACCAATGACAACACGATTACTTATACACTAATATATTTCCCTTTCCATTCAAAACAATAACGTCACTTATTTACAACTAACAAATGACGTCCCTTATCTGCATCTCATAACAATCATTCACGTCACGATTCCTTATCTTATCTTGATCTTGATCTTGTTTAAAGTGTCCCACCAATCACGACACGATTTCTTATCCACTAATATCATCCTTTCCATTCAAAACAACAACGTCACTTATTTACAAATAACAAATGACGTCACTTATTTACAACTAACAAATGACATCACTTATCTACATCTCATAACAACACACACCCACGTCACCATTCCTTATCTTATCTTGATCTTCATCTTGTCAGAATTGCACCACCAATCACAACACGAATCCTTATCTCTACCATCACCCATAATCCCATACGCGAACCAAAACACAAGAACTGAAGCCATTGACCACATATGCTCCCAGGGAAATTCCTGACTCATGAAGCCACGCCCACCGGAAGCATTTGGTTTAAAATGTCCCACCAATCACAACACGAATCCTTATCTCTATCATCACCCATAATGCCATACGCGAACCAAAACAGAAGAACTGAAGCCATTGAGACATATGCCCACATGGAAATTCCAACACATTCCAAACTCATGACGTCACACACAATGACGTCAGGAAGCCACGCCCACCGGAAGCATTTTGTTCAAAGAGCCTCCCATACTACTGACTTCCTTATCCTTACATGTTTTGTTAATCTTTCCTCTCCCATTCTGTTTAAGTGACCATACCACCTGAGATCAGCTCTGCTAATGCATTCCTGGATGCTGACAATGTCAAGTTCTTTCATAATATCCTCGTTTTATTAATATGATATTGCTATTGAGGCCATCTGTTGACTCCAATAATGTTTCTCAGAACGCTTATATCAGAGGTCTTCAATCTTTGATCAAATGTTTTATTTCTAACCCAGCTCTCAGATCCATAATTTAAAATTGGTTTGAACACTGTCTTGTATACAGCTAGTTTAGTGTTATGACTAATCTCTCTCTCTTATTCCATATAATTTTATTCTGTTGACTTCCTACCATTCCAGCTTTACTAATTCTGTTGTTAATTTCCATATTTAATTTGCAATCTTCACTAAAAATTGCGCCTAAAGAGCTGAAATGTTTTACTTGTTCTATAGGTTCACCATGCAGATCGTGTTTTCAATGTTTCTGCCTATTTTCATTCTAATTGTCTTTTTATTGCTGAATTTCATAACAAATGCGTTACAAGAAGTTACAACAGAAATATAACATCATCTGCATAAAGTAAAAAGCTAAGATTAGCATCTCTAATTTTGATATCTATAAACTTCATAAATACTACTTTCCTTCATAATGTGATCCATGTAGATAATGAATAATAGTAGAGATAATGATAGTAGAGATAATGTACACCCTTGTCGCACACCTAATTTTACCTCAAACCATCTTTCTGTACCTCCTACAATTCTAACTGCTGACTTAGAACTTAAATAGAGACGCATTGCTTGATATAATGTCTCATTTACACCATATAACTGTAGCGTTCTGAAGAGCTTTGTTCTTGGTACCCTGTAATATTACTTTTCTAGATCAACTAAATTAAATACCAATCTTGTCTTAAAGTGAAAATCTGATCCTGACAACCTCTATTTAGCCTGAATCTAGCTTGTTCTTCACCAAGCTTCCTTTCCACAATTTTTCTTAGCCGTTTCTCAAGTGTACTTGTAAATCTTGCCAGGAACACTCAGTAGGAAAATACCTCTGTAATTTTCGCATTCAGTTTTATTTTTATTTTTATAGATGGATGCTATGAGGACTCTGCTCCAATCATCTGACCAGGCGTTCTGAATTGTGCAATGCATTCACTGTAAAACTTTGATATAACATATCAAAAAAAAAAAAAAAAAAGAAAGAAAGAATTTGGTTGGTTGAGTAAAATGAGCTCGATGTGTTTCCTTGGTAGGCAATACCAGCCTATGCTGGCATCCCGTGTTATAGTCACAAACCAAACGGGTGGATTTGTAGCCCAATGACATGATATTCTCCACCACTTCCAAACCCTGTGCGTTGAGTTCAATTTTCTGCAAATTGACACTGAGATGGACACTGACACGGTATAAATATTTATTATGATTACGATTTGCAATAGTGTCCAAACAGTAGTCATAATAAATATTTATATAGTACATGCTATTAATCTGTTTGATATTTGGTTCATTTATACTGTGCCAGTGTCCATCTCTAAATCATTCTGAAATTTCAAAGAAATTAGTTTTTTAAATATTTGATTTTTTTTCTTAATAAATCGTCATTTATTTTTTAAACAGATTTTAATATTACACTGAGTTGTAACTTTATAACCTCGTGAACTCCATAAAGAAATTCATTAAATAATTTAGCCAATTTATAGCTTTAAAAATATAAAACTGCGTATATAAACGCAATTTCCAATTTCCTAATAGTGGAAGAACATTTTAGATTTCAAAAAGGGGCTGTTTTTGGGGGTGGGGTGGGGGACAATTTGCAGTTTTCTACTTGTTCTGTATGCCGTTAATGCTTAAGAGATTCATGTTCGTATTTATTATCTTTCTTCTGTAATTTAAATCATGTACGAAAACTTTGTTATGTGCAATAAAGCTGTCTGAAAATGTATGCGCGCGCACGTGAAAGCAGTCATAATTATTCATTTCAACACACGTAAAAGCAGTCATAATTATTCATTTCAACACATTTCTTTCCTTTGTTATAGCAAACTCAAGTTATAAACTATTGCTCTGTTGAAGTGTTATCGTTGCGTTTTCTAAATATTCTAGAAATATAAATATCTAACTTCCAAGAGATTTCATAAACGACTACGTAATTTGATTGCACTTGCTAATAATCATTAGAACAGATGTGTTTACGCATACTTGAAGTCAACAATATACTCTTCACAGACGCATTTTACGCTGGCTAATTTGCGATGTGTAATTATCAATAGCGGAGGTAATAATAGGTCTTTACATGTTGTTGCAAACTGATTATGCTAATGAAGTATGGCCTTCCTACTCTGAAGTCCTTAAAAGAGTAGAAAATAGATATAATAGGGTAATTAAATCTAGCGAATTTAATAACATCATCCGAAGATGCTGTAACGGTAACAAACTATGCTATACACCAGCCACTATATACTGTATTCAGTTTACTGCATACGCAATCTCACACATACACGAATACATCTTTCTAGAGGCTTTCTTTTTTAATATTAATATTAGTAATGCTTAGATTTCCCGTGGGAAAAAAAAAAAAGAAAAGAAAAAAAAAAAACACCTGCTATCCCCGTATGAGACCGACTAATTCATCCAGGTCTTTTCAACAAAAAACTACATTTGTTGTACCATCGGAGCTATGGAGGCCTGTTAAATGTACTAGTATTGTAAACATGAAGTAAGTCATTGATTTTTTTTTTTTTAAGTATAAAAAATAAAGAAATAAAAAGAGGGAGGGGAATTTGCAATATGTCAGAAAAAAACGAAACCTATTCTATATTAGTACCGCAGGTGGATTTAAAGGTTAGATAATCCAAAAGGTGTTGTCTGTATCCCTTGAAATGGATGAAATTGAGTATCGTGCGTAGTGGGGTAGCTAGGAAGTCCACCCTGAACTTTTGCAGTTAATTCTAAAATACGGTCTTGAGAACTCAGTTCCAAATATTATAATACTACGAATTTTCCTCACAATTACTGTAAGTGTTGCTAGTTGTGAGAGGAGTTTTTCTAAATTAAAATTACCTACATTACTATGAAATAGACTTCGCCAATGTCATCGACGATTTTGCTAACAGAAAGCAAGAAAAATAACATTTTAGAATGTTGGAATTAAAGTTTTACTTCAAAAATAAATACAGTGTTTTAATTTATTTCCCTATACGTCGTTTTAACTTTTTGTAGTGTTTCTGGTGTGTATTGAGAGGGGAGGCAAACACAGGACCCCCTAGAATCAAAAGCTCTAGCTATGCCACTGATCGTGCGGTTATAAAATTCTTTGTAAAAGAAAGTTTAACGCCAAAAGAAATTCATTCGAAGTTCATAAAAGTTTTTGGGCACTCTTCTCCTTCGTTTTCGACAATTAAGAAATGGGCTTCAGAGTTTAAACGTAGCTGTACCAGCCTTGAAGATGATCCACGTGAAGGACGTCCTAAAAGTGCAACAACACCAGAAATCATTGATCAAGTGCACGATATGGTATTGAACGACCGGCGAGTCAACGTGCGTGCAATTGCTGAGACTATAGGCATTTCAAAAGAACGTGTAGAATACATTTTGCATGAAGAATCACAAATGAAAAAGCTTTGCCCAAGATTGGTGCCGCGCTTGCTTACAGCAGATCAAAAACGCACTCGCATGAAAATCTCTCTGAACAGTGCTTGGAGCGTTTTAACAAGAATAAAACTGATTTTGTGCGTCGATTTATTACTATGGATGAGACTTGGATTCACCATTACACACCAGAATCCAAACAGCAGTCAAAACAGTGGAGAGAAAACGGTTGTTCAGTGCCAAAGAAGACAAAGTCAGTTTCATCAGCAGGAAAGGTCATGGCATCGATGTTTTTGGATGCTAAAGGCATTTTGTTTATTAATTATCTTGAAAAGGGATAAACAGTAACCGGGAAATATTATTCTGATCTTTCAACCAGACTGGACGAAAAAATTGTTGAGAAAACATCCGGTTTGCAGAAGGAAAAAACCATCTTTCATCAGGGATCTGCAGTATGAATTTTTGGAACATCCACCCTATTCCCTAGATCTGGCTCCCTCTGACTTCTATCTCTTCCCAAAACTAAAACTCTTCCTCGCTGGTCAGTGTTTTTTTCCGAATGAAGAGGTGATTACAGCTGTAGAGGGGTATTTTGCCGATCTTACTGAGAACCACTACAGGGTAATGGTGCTGGAGCATCGCTAGAATAAATGTATTAGTCTTAAGGGAGATTATGTTGAAAAATAAAAATAATTTTGAAATTATTAATTCGTTTTTTCATTGTTAGACCGAGAACTTTTCGGACCACCCTCATATACACATGATATTAACTGCATAAGAAGCTATTTTTGTCGTTCTATTTTGAATGAAATTTATTTCTTCATTGCAATTATTAAGGGAGGTCCACTAAAGGTTAGTAAAGCATATGGTTCACTCACATTATGAATTGAACAGAAAACCACCTGTTAAAAGTCTTTCAACCACCTTTGAATCCTGTACACTAGTCATAACCACCAGTGGCCAAATTTTCATCTAGACATTACCTCCGCAACCTACAGAAGAAGTAATATGTTCAGCTATTTGGGGACAATTGTTATTGAAATAAATTAAGCATGGAAATATATAGAATAAGTGAACAAATTTATATTGAATATAGGAGAAGTTAGTCAAAAAACTAAACTAGCAATATATAAGACAGCGTTCAAGCCGATTTTAACTTATGGATCCGAAAATTCAGTTGGAATCAAAACACTTGATTAGAGACAGTGGAGACAAGTGTTCCGAGAACAATTAGGGGAGAGCAAATAAATGACATCGGTGATAGAATCGCATTAAAAGTGAAGGTATTAACAATGAACTCGAGATTGTCAGCATTCCAAAATTTGTGAACAGAGATGATCGAAGTGATATCGTCACATCAACGGAAGAGGAAATATTAGGAAAAAAAAACAGAGTACTTATCTAGAGATGATGATGGCAACGATTATGATGATATCGTCTACTGCTTAAAAGATAATTTGCACTTGTTGCGGGTGAAAAAAATAAGTCCAAATATTTTTTCAACATAATTAAAATCCTTACAGTGGAATGTCTTGAGAACTATGGTCTCTGTTATTTCACATTTTCTATCGTCCCTTTAGAAATATGTAACGATTCTTACGCGCAACAGAAAAATAGTCAATGAATGAAACACGTCTTTTACCGAGCGACTGCTGTTATCAGTGAAGTATGAGTGGAAAAAGGAAAGAGGGGTAGGGAGATGAAATGACTTATTGAGAGCGTTAAATACCTTCTTCCGGTATAGGAGAGGAGGAAACCGGATATATATCCCGGCCGATTTTATTCTTCTTCCTGAGAAATGGGAAGCATAGTAGTATTGAAGAAGTGACGAACTCAAGAATTACGTTAACACTAGTAATAGTATACTTTGGTGATAATAGTATTTAGTATACATTGAATTACCATACGTTATAAAATCATTTCTAAAAAAATAGCGATTTGGGGGAAGACTTTGAAAAAGAAGTAAATGAAATTAAAAAAAGAATTTGTACACGTCTCCATGGCATGATCGAATTATTATTTCTTTGCAATTTATATTTGTTTGGATTGAGCAGTTTGTTTTCATGGCTGTTGCTAAATGAATTTGCAATAACCACGTTGTTTCGAGTTTCTTTAATCCGGTTATGTGTGCTTCTTTTTTTTTTAAAAAAAAGCATTCCTTTAAACTGGTGAAGAGTCATAAAAACTTACATCACTAGGAAGGACCGCAGAGTTCTTCCCCTCTGCCTCCCTACTCGCTTTTCAAAGAAAAAAAATGCAATCGTGTGTTCACTGGCACACATAAAATGGCATTAAATGGAATGACTTCTTGTTAAGGAAATGTTTGTTCTGAAATGGAACAAAAAGGTCTCTGTCACAAGTAGGAGAAAAAAAACGAAAAATTATATCCTTTCGCTCATAAATAATGATTTCCTCTCCTTCATTTCATCACCACTACCTCACCACAAAAAAGAAGGATCAGTTAAATGGGTTCAATAACATATTTTCGTGGAAAAGGCTTAGATAGCGAGCTAAAAAGAACCACAATATTAGTAGTGAAACATTAACAAAAATGTAAAATCCTTTTTATTTCTAGAATTAAAAAAAAAACATTAATTAGTAGAATTATGTTTATTCTTTGAATTATTTTCAGTTTATACTTATTTCGAAATCTGTCCATGAAGAGGGTGTGTACATTTGTACACGCTCTTCATTACGTTGTAGGAGTGGTTATTTAGAGTTAATGCATCCAACTACAATGTGAATATTAGTTTCTCTAAGAAACACTGGAGTTAAAAATAAATGAATAAAAAACTCTCTTACCTCTATTGGAGATCTCCTAGAATGTAGGTTGATAAGCCTTCGCAAGTCTTCCCAAGATTACGTTTCATTCTTCCACCTGCGCTAGAAGTAATTGAAACTTGATAAAGCAGAAAGTATATGCAGTATTTTATTTAATTTTTTTTTGTTTTTCAATTGAATCCGCTTTTGAATACAACTATACAATTGCAACGACTAAGTGCCTTATTTAACTTTGACGAATCAATGTGTTGCTGAATTATCCACAACGATCATCGTTACTCCAATGATTATATGCAGCAAACAAGAACCTCAAGCAGTGAATCGAATTTTACAAATTTTTTACTCCATACAGCTTCCTAATTCGCTCTAACTTTGGATACAATTTCCAGTTATTTGATGATTTCTCTTGCTGCAAAGTGCACCTTAGTTACTGTTACACGGATGCTCTGTTTTTGTTGTTACTATAGATACCTCTCTCTATATATATATTCCGAGTTTAACTGAATTTCCATTTTTAATCTTGCTACTTTCTTCTAAACCTGTTAAAGTCCTAATAATAACTTTTCAAATAAGCCTCGGTAGTTCAGTCATTTAATAAACGATGCCCAATAGTTGTAAACACCTGGATTCCAATTCCCCTTCTAAAATAAAATTAATAATAAAATTAAATTTTGTTATTGATCAATCGAATCCATTTAACCTTCTTTTTAAAAGTTAATCAAAATTGTGGTCAATAAAATAAAATATTAAATGAAAATACATCAACATCCATTTTTTATTCTTTGTTTCAATATTATTATTTTAATAGTATTTCATTCATTTCAATTCTAGAGGTCATTTGATGAGGATCATCTCCTAGGACTACTACTACTACTACTACTCTTGCTAAATACCATAATGCGCCACTGCATAGCTTGCTAACAAATAGCAGCTACCAAAGCAAAATCTAGTGAGCATGTGATGAATGTACGAGACATCACGAAGACGTACATAATTCTTGGCAAAACTCCAGCGCAAAGATTTTTTTTTTTTTATTTTATTTGTCACAGCCAAATTCTTATCTTAGATTTCATCCAAGATTGTCTCTATCGTCCTCTAATTTGCTGCTGTTGTCGAGTTAAGTTATTTTATTTTATTTTATTTTTCAGTTCGCTTTATAAACGAATCTTCGATTTATTATAGGACATTCAAGAAAATGACAAACCTGAGAAAGGTAGAAAACAAATATGAGTGCAGGAGTGTACACATTATTCATGATCTAGTTACAATTGTCGTCAGAAAAGATGTTATTCTATAAAAATTAGTTGAAATCATCCACAAAAAACTCCATAATGCTCTTAATGCTCTAAACTTGTAATTTAACTTGAATTTTTTGCACTGAATTAAATTAAATATTTTCTACGGAACACTTATTTCCTTTTGAGACACAGTAATCTCTATTTTTTGATATTTTTGATATTTTGTGGCTTAATGTTACTGCCCCTTTGAGTTTCCAAAAATGTGTGTTAAATGGCAAACAAACAAAACATCTATTGGAAGACTATATTTGGAAGTAGGACTAAGGGATATACTAATGATTGTTGGATTTACCGGTGCATGAATAGGAATTGCAGTTCTTTTCTTACTACAATGGTTTTCTTTTCGTGTTTTCTTTCTTATTCCTTTTTTTGTCAATAAAACAAATGTCGGAGCGATAGATTTAAATGTATTCAATTTGATAGTAGCATGGACGAGTTTCCGTCCTAAAAAAAAAAAAAAAAAAAAGCAACAGAAGAGTTCAGTCAGCCGGAATAACAGTGCAAAAACAGTTCTCAGTGTTCCAGTAGATCTTTTCTACGAATCAATGCTTCCATCTAGCTGTCAGACTCATCAACTGCAGTGAAGAAAATGAGACATTCAGAAAAAATCTCTTAAGTCCCTATAACCTTAAATTCTTATGAAAACATCCCAAATGACAAAAGGTCTACGATGTCAGTTTTGCTGTGACATGATAGACCATTTTGATGCAGATTGAACCTGGTTATTCAACATTTATTTAAATTTTAGAGTGTTTAAATTTGTTAGAACTCAGGCCATGAGGTCACGTTTGTATGAATGGTAACAGCATGTGGAGCTTCCATAGCTCAGTCCGTTTCGACAATACCCTTCGGTGGGTGAGAAACACCCTGAGTTCGAATTTCGAGTAGGACGCGAAGAATCGTTATCATGGCTTTTCAAATGAATAAGAGTTAGCCGATCTCATGGTACAGTGTGAGTCTGCGCATAAACTGTAACTGTGTCTGATTCAAAATTTAATTCCAGTTCATAATTCTATAGTAGATGTATAAATTGCACAAGGTTATTTTTTTAAAAACATTTTATGACAGAATATAATATAGTAACTGATAACTAGTCATGTTAATGAAGTATTTGCAAGTCTTCTTATTTCCATTTTATTTAATTATTTATTCTTATTATCTTATTTGTAAGCTTAGTGGTCTGTCTTTCACTAGCTAACATTGCTCTAACATAGGATTTTACACTGGAATTAGTTTATTGATTTTTAATTATGGTAAGTATTCACATACATGGATTCGCTTTATAACGCCAGTCTCCATACAGAATATAAGCTCTGTGTAAAAATCAGAACTCATATTTAAAAGCCAAAAGTCTTTTTTTTCATGTATCACTGGTTTGATGAAGAATCAGTAGCATGCTTAGAATTGTGTGGTGCATTTATATTCGTAGGTCTTCTGAGAAGAAATATCGTATCGAATCAAAACAGGGATCTTAATGTACTCACCAGAAGAATTAACTGTCCATACTAAAAAACGTTTGGGACTGATTGGCTTATTCTTCCATTCTGATTTTTCCCCCTTTTTTTCCCATAGTTCGTTCATTGTTATTGTTAGGGCACTTGACAAGTAAACATTTTTTTAAAAATCTTTTATTTTAAGGTCAGTTTTCTGTAAAAACTTCTACAACGAAACACGAAGTATAAGAAGAAGAAACATATCGGCAGTTGGGTTATATGTGGACTGGATGATGATTATTTCTTTTTTGTTTTATTAGAAAGCCAAACGAAGTGTGTTTCACGTGTGCATAAAAAAAGTTGAAACCTATTAATTTATATTTTATTTATTTAGCGTATATTTCCACTTAATTTTTCTCTGTATTTTTAAAATTATATTTATTATTTTTGTTTCACGCGCATACGTATAAGCCTAAATTCGCTAAAAACTCGTTTATTTATTTATTTATTTATTTATTTATTTATTTTTATATATTCGACATCTAAATTTGTTAGGTCATTTAGTATCTAGAGTATTTAGATCATATCTGACAACTTTTAGTAATAATAAACAGTATAAATTTGATAAGTGCGGGAGAGAATTGTTGAGTATAGTAAGTGCGAAAAAAATGTGAATCACGTGACTTGGGATGATAATTTGACTACAAAGCAGTAGGCTCAATAATAAAAGCATGCCAATGAGCGAATACTTACTGTCGAGTACTGCAATTATTGTATACTGTATACCACTTTTATCCGGGCTCGGGACTGGTATATTGCTGGGACATATTCATGATTGTAATCCACGTGTGTTTGCGGGGCCGGTTTGTCTGTTCTGGGTGACGAAGAACCCACGTTTTCGGGTGAAAAAAAACCCCATAATTCCTAATCGAATCCAGGTCTTTTCGTCCAAAGGGCTTCGTCTATACTCACTGAGCTACGAGGCTCACTGCTTATGATAGGGTGATTTACTCAACAGTGTACGATATGGCTGTAAATTATGTTGCCGATTTGCCGATTTGCTTGTTTTGCAGAAAAAAATAAAAAAAAACCTTTCACCTCCATAGCAAATCGGCTAACTCACCTTCAGTCGAAAAGTCCTGATAAAGTATCTTCGCGTCGTTTCAATCGAAAAGAGCATCGTCTATACCGACTGAGCTACGGAGGCCTTTATTCCCGGATTCTAGATTTCGAGTTTTTAGACAAAACAAAGTTATATCAGTCCACAACAAGTAGTAAAATAATTGCAGACAATCAAAAAAGAAACATGTTTTGCAACAATATTCTTGTACTCCATTTATTCTCAAACTGAACCTTGAACAATTTATCAGATTCATTGTAGACATAAGTTTGTTTTCTCTAATTCTGCCCATAAAATGACAAATTTTAATAGTGCGATGCGAAACACCACATTTATTCAATGCCATCAAGTAAGGGAGCGTTACTTGGTGAAATTAGTGGACTTTAATCATTCAAATTTTTAACTATCATTTCGAATCATTTTATTAATAGAAACGGTTGAAGCATAGCGAAAAAAGGAACAAAAAGTTATTATTTATTATTTCAAATCTGCTTGAAAATAAAAATGAGGATTATAACAAACACACAAAAATTAATCAGTCTTGTTTGCATACAGTGTGTTAAACAAAATTGCATAATGAATTGTACGTTCTTTAAATTTGCATATGATCATCATCATCATCATCATCATCATCTTAATGCTAAATGATCTATTTACTTTATGATCTATTTGGTCTCATTTTTAATCTAATAGACTCTTCTGAGATCTACCTCTGCCCGGCCTTCCTCGTATGGCACAGTTAAAAATTATTCCAAATTCAATTTCAGATTGTTGATATTTCGGTTGTTGCCTATAATAGATTTTTATTCTTCAAAGAGCTCTATCAAAATGGGGGCGCTTTTGTAAAAATCCAGTGAGTTTGTTGAACCAAAATTAAACAGCATGGTCTTTTGTATTTCCGAAATCTCAGATTTCATTAAATTCCATCCACCCAGAGTGGAATTAATTACTATCGACAAGTCTGTGCTCCCGAGACATTCCGATATAAACAATAATTATGATGGATGACAAATTTTTGTAAGACTATCAAATACCAAATTTCAATAAACTTGGTCCTGGAAAAAAAAAAATGGAATTGGCAGTAATGTTTTTATGACTGCTTTCATACTATTTGATTTTTATAGTTTTATCCAGGTATAAAAATTTCTATATACAATAGCTTCAGAAATTTAAATTATATGTGTTCAGGGTTCTATTCTTCGATCAGTTCTTAATAATTTCAGAAACCATCGATGATCTACGGTTATCAACTAAAATTAATACTTTCAAATTTGGTTTCACTTCGAATTCTGTAGCGGAGATGTACAAGTCATGGTAAATGCAAATCCGAAATTTAAAAATAATTTGTTATTTTTAAATTGCAAAAATTCCTCCTCTAGTAAAATATATTTTTCCATGCGTGGCAATGCAAAACTAATTCAAATTGCAATTTCACGGAGATCAAACATGTAAATGACATAGGATTAAACTTAAGCTGGAAACCACACATTACAGATGTTATTAAAAGAGTAAGGCTTATATATATATATATATATATATATATATATATATATATATATATATATATATATATATATATATATATATATATATATATATATATATATATTGAAGTTTTCTTTTTAAAAAGATTTTTAAATATAACAATGTTTACAATATGGCATTTCTCGTGATTACTATTTGTTCAACAGCACAGCATTTTAAGCTGAACTTGGTATCCCCATACTGACATCCCCAATCCCTGATCTCCCTGCGAAATAAATTAATACGCACTCCAACTGCCAAAAAGTATAGGGTACATAAGTGAGTGATAAATATGCCTTATTGAGCATTGTAAGTTCTTTTAGTGAATAAGAGTGGGCAAGGAATATATAATCAGGAGAAAGCGAAAAAAACATGATTGGTACAATGTTGTTTAAAATGAATGTATTGATTCAGAAACTAAGCATTTCTATAGTAATAGACACATGTGTAACACATCTTTAAACTGTTGTACAGTCAAGTGGAATCAAGGATTCAATCCTAGGAGGAAAAGCGATTGAGAAAAATTATCAGGTTTTTAGGATTTCTTCTTTTTTCGAATATGATTTTCTTGGATTATTGATATTAATATTTTGCTCTGGCTTCTTGAAGAAAGGAGCGATGCCCCCCCCCCCATCTCTTTGTGGGAGGCGGGAGAGGATACATCACTCTTTTTCACCGCACGCCACTAGTCTGCATAATCAAGTGAAGTGTCTGAAATTTCTGAGTGAAGAAGGTTTGGCATTAAGAAGTGTTAATGAGACCGCTGGCAAATCTGAGAATGGAATTTTTTTTTTTGTCGAATAGAAATCTAGATTCTTGACGAACAGTTTATATCTCTCAAGAACTAAAAAGAAGTAATTCTATTATTGATGAAAGAATCTCTTAAAGATCATATGTTTCACTTCCTACAGTACAAGTAACTGCATGAAATATTACATTATTTTGATGAATACTGTATAGAGATGAGCATTTTATTGTATATCAATCTTTTAGCGAACGTGATGACCTGACTATTGCTAGTATATATATAAAGAATATCGAAGTCTTAACAAAATACGAGATGCATGTAGTCAGCATTCGATGAGAACCGGGATGGTTATGTTGCTTTAACAGGATCGAAAAAAATTTCGGATCGATATTTGTATATCATTAAATGTCGAAATGATTGCTTGCTTGAACGAACACCTTACAGTCCAAGAAATCAAGCACGAATCTCTAACAAGCTGAGAAACGCTGGCGATGGATAAAATTTTATCTACTTGTGTAATACGAGTGCTGTTCAAAAAATATTCGGAACGGAATTTTTATTCCGAAAATTAAAGTACATTCAAGTTATTTGGAGTTCCCGACTCTCCTGAGCTATGTAGCAGTTTCGTTCAGTCAAATTACGTTTCCCAGGATTCTGAGCTTGAAACCGTTTTGTTATAATCTATATCCACGACTGCTGTGACTAAAGAGTTATCGAAGAATATGAACATAAACATTGATGTTCACTGAATATTTTGAACATGAAATGCAAAATGAGGTAATTGCAGATCCGAAAATCGAAACAAACTCCTTTCACACTAATAAGTTCATTCAATGTCGCATAAACAAAATTTATGATCATTAAATTGAGAAATTTCTTACATAATTAGAACTGTTTAAATAATTCACATTGCAGCTACATAGAGGTAGAAAGAGTAAAATTATATTAATCTCAAACCGATGGAAAGCTAGTTATTGTTTCAGCGCTTTGCGTTTATGTATGTTGTCGTGTACATTTTTTATTTGAGATATACGAGATGCATGTAGTCAGCATTCGATGAGAACCGGGATGGTTATACTGTTTTATCAGGATCACAAAATTGTTTACTGAGAAGAACTTTCAAGATGAAACTTGATCTCCAGCTTGGAGATCAAGTTTCATTTACTGTTATGGAACAAGTCATGTAATACTTCCATTCAATACTCCCATGCAACTGGAAGTATCCGAAAGAACTACTCAGAAGCAAGTAGTTGTTCGAATGTTGTTGATGTAAGTGAGGTGTCACTTTTCTTCCTGTCTTTTATACTTTTAATTGGCGTATTAACATAAAATTAAACAAAAACCTATAATACCTTTTATTCTCCTTTTGTTTAGGGCTTTGGGGTAATAAAAAGCCCTGACTATAACTTTTTAAACACAATGAACCTGTCTTCATCCTTCGGCTTTCATTGATAGGTGTGCTGAATCTATCAATGAATCAAGACGTTCGAGAGAGAAAGAGAGAGAAATCTGCTCCTATTTCGTGACTCTAAACATTATCGTATGTAATGATGTGATTTCTACAATCTATTTTTTGGGATGCTGAGTTAAAATCCAAGTTGCTGTGGGAAAAAAAAAACCACTCTATATAAAATCCTATATAGAGGGTTTAATCTGTAGAAGTGTTATATGTTTTATATCCATATGGTTTTGTATTGGCTTCTCTAATGGAAAACCCATCAGTTAATTATCGATCGCTAATTGAGATTCCACTGTTCTCAATTCTACAGCACACCTCCTCGCTAGCCTTATCTGTCTTGGGACATAGACCATGCAAAGATATGGAGAACTCATGTGATCGCTACTGATATTTCCAAAGCATTTAATCATGCCTGGCATTAGGTCATCCTGAACAACTTATCATGATTATTGTCTCCCTCCTGCTCATTATGAGGAGATTGCAAGATTCCTATCTGGTCGTTCACTACAAGTCATGGTGGATGGCTTGCTCTCTCACCAGATTTCTTTATCAATGCTAGAGTACCCAAGGGTTGTGTACTCTCGCTCATATCTTCTATCTTCAAATCTTATGCATAGTTTTGCTGATGATAGTACTCGCTATTTCTCGACTTCGTTTGAGAAACCCAGCAGTACTGAAATGATCGAAGTTTCAAGATCTTCCATAGACAATGTTCTAAACACTGACCTCATTACCATTCTCAAGTGGGGTGAAGACAGCTTCGTGAATTTCAATGTTGTGATATGTTATGCTCTGCAAGTCCTGTCTTATTACTTTTGATTTCCATTCAAGATCAAACTGACTTTCACATCCTACCTATCCTAGCACGAGCATATTACACCCGTAGCTTCTTCAACTTCAAGAAAAAAACTTGGCATTCTTTTTCGTTCAAAATACTACTTCTCTGGGACTCCTAAAACATTTCATAAATCCCAAATATAACCAAATATTGTTTTGCATTTGAAGTAGTGCAACCAAAATTCTTTACTGTATACAGAAGAAGGCAATCTGCCTAATAGGTGATGCCTTCTCCTCCTCCTTCTCTCTCTCTCTCTCTTTCACACACACACACACACACACACACACACACACACACACACACACACACACACACACACACACACACACACACACACACACACACACACACACACACACACACACACACACACACACACACACTTCAGATGTGTGTGTGTGTGTGTGTGTGTGTGTGTGTGTGTGTGTGTGTGTGTGTGTGTGTGTGTGTGTGTGTGTGTGTGTGTGTGTGTGTGTGTGTGTGTGTGTGTGTGTGTGTGTGTCCATCTGAAGGGAATGCTCTGTTTTTGTATTCGATACCTTTATCCCCCCCCCACGCACATATATCGAGCAAACCATCTTTCATCTCCCCCCCCCTCCTCTCATTCACACACGAGAAAAAAAAACCTGAACTTCTGGGAGGAAAATTCAGAATGTAACATTTTGAACTCAAACTTTAGGGAGAAAAGAAAGAAAAAAAAGTAATTCCAGAAAAATATTCAACACGTTCCTAGTAGCACTTTATTTTTTATTTCTTCAATTCTACCCATAAAAGGTAATAAAATTCATCTTTTGCAGTATGCTAGTGGATAGCATCTCAGTCCGCTGGCTAGCAATCTGAGATGCTATCCACTCTACCAATATTCACGACGTCTTGAAGTCGTTTCTCTTTCAATTCAGACGTTGCTGTTCGACCTAGAGAGAGAGAGAGAGAGAGAGAGAGAGAGAGAGAGAGAGAGAGAGAGAGAAAGTCGCAAGGGATCAAATTTGTTCCTCCTGCAAGTGTGATGCTGTGTCTGGATAAGAATTCCTGAACATTCAGATCTACATTGCATGATACGGAACACTATCATGATGCATAATGCAGGTACTAGAAGACCATTTATGTGCCTCCTTCCGAACTGCATATATATATATTATATATATATATATATATATAATATATATATATATATATATATATATATATATATAGGGTGGGTGTTGGAGACAATCTGGTTCATAGTTAGTCTTTAGCAAAAAGTCCTGATGTATATGAGACCACATAAAAAGCAATCGTCGTTATTCTCATATTTAACCGGACGTGCTAAACTCCATGTATTTGATCGCTTCAAACATTATTTCTCTGAATATTTGTTGTAACAACACATGCTTTGTCACCATCTTACCAAGGATTGATGTACATTTGATTCGAATAGAAAAAGTCTCCTGAGAGCATTGGTCCGATCCTTATGAAGATATGTAATCCACTAGACTTTATTTCTTTTTTTTTTATCTTCTTATTCGCTCCTCTTCCACTAGTATATATCCCAAATTGGATATTTACATAAATTCAACTTATTTGTTGAAATAATTTTGAAAAACTCAAGTGTTGTTATCTCTGATAATTCATACGTCTAACTGGGTTTGACGTTATGATTTTAGAAACTTTACATATCATAAATCAACGAAGAAAGTTCTAGTTTTTTAAAGTTATAATCTTAAATTATGATCTTCACGTCATTCTTCGGTGAAATTCCGATAACTTTGTTAACTTAAATGCTACCCAAAAAAGAACCTTTTTCTTCCAGTGTTATTTTTGTTATAACCCACATCTTCACACCAAGATGAAATACGTCTTTCGCTTCAAGCGTTAATTTATCTCTAAATGACTACCAACCCTATACAAATCCGTCGAGTCGTCGAATGCTGTTTTTACATTTGGGATGACTTCCCTAAAAGCTCTCAAACGCTACTTCACCCATATAGAAGAAAGCAATTAATTAGGTTCATTAATGATTCAATTTGCGCTAATTCACTCACTCTCTTTCACACAGCTATTCAGGTTCTGCTGCTTGTATTTTCTACAAATATTTTTATGGTGACCGTTCACCAGAATTGGCATCAATAACTACTCCACTCTTCAGCACTAATTGTGCAGAACTCCTGAAGCCTCCTATATAACCACAGACTCAGAAAATTGTTTCCCCTCCTCTTCATTCATTCCTTCCATTCTTTATCTTTTGGAACAGTCAGTCTTCCCTTCGATGTATTTCTGAAAGTACAGAAATTCCGAACGAGCAGTCTTCTCGTGTATGGGATTAACATAATGATAATAAAGCATCCTTTTTTGGAGTGGTTGCTGTCATGAGATATTCCAAAATATTATCCCTTTTGATAGTGGCAGTTTTCCTATACAAAATCTCCGATAACATGAAGACTGATATTTATAATCGGTTATCATATTATGAGCTCATTAGCATCTCTAAGGCTCACAAAAGTGGTTTTGACGATAAGTTTCCGATAATGTATTAAAATAGATCATTTTCTTGCACAAATTGGTTTGCAAACAATACGATAACGAATTTGAATTCATTTTCTCTCGTGAATGTCGCTATCCGAATTTATCTACCAATAATAATTTGCATCGTTAAAGGCTTGTTTCTAAAATGTAACTTAGAGAGCATGCAACTTAAGTTGTTTGCAGCTTTTTCGCTTTTCTTGACGTCTTTCTGCATACTCGTAAAAATCAAAATAAAATTCATATTCTTTGCTGTATCCCGATTCAACTAATAAGAATTTTTATTATTTTTATCACTTTTTTTCGAAAAAATAAACATATTGATTGCATTTTCAAGGATGGGTGTCAGTCTCTTGGTCTGCTTGCATGATGAGAAACCAGAGTTACCAGAGGAAAATCATTCCTGCTACTTCCACATGAGACGGTCAAATCACCTTCATTGAAAGTCCTTATAAAGGATTTTTGTGTTCTTGATGGATTCTAGCCCAGGTTTCTCCAATCGAAGGACAACTTCGTTGCCTACTGAGCTGCGGAGATTCTTCTAATATATTTACATTATGAGAAAAATGCGATTACTATTGTATATTACACATATAATTCTTACTGTTCACAAAAATCTGTGCCTAAAGGGGGGGGGGTATTTCAGTGGCTTTTATCTTTTTAATGTAAAAATTCGACTAACTAACAAAACAACTTCAGTGTCAATGCAAAATCATTCTGAAGATTATCTGCAAAATGACGATCGCAGTAACGTTGATGTAAAGTGCAACATACTCTTTTAACAAATAAATCAATTTTCTTAATATTTTTATGAGTGGATAAAAAAGTACTAAGTGCCTACGAGATCCTAGATCATAATTTAAAAAAATTCAAAACTTCCTGAGCAACCCTTGGTTCATTTTTATTTTATGTTATCATCTATAAATACAAGTGATTAATAAACATGTTTTTTTTTTTTAATTCTACTTGCGTTTTAATCCGAAAACAGAAAAAACATGTTCATTCATTCATTCATCACAAGACCCTTAGAGACTACAGCCTGCCAACTATACTTGCTTACATAAGCTCATTTTGGTTATTTTTTTTTCTTGATAGGATAATGTGGTAGTCCAATGCCTATAAAAATATGTAAATCGTATGTATTCATTTGGCTAGTTTCTGTGAGGATAAAAAAGTATATGGGAAAAGGAGGATGTGGGAGAGCAGTATTAATTTTGAGTATTAACTCGTATTTGTACAACCACTATACTTTGAATTCACACCCATATACGCTGCTTGTAAAGAAGTCAACGGACACCCTCCCCTCATGGACAAAGTGCATTGTGTCATGTAACGAGTCAAATGTTTGTAGCCTGTATAAATTGGAGGAATATGATGCTCACAAGTCAGTGGAACTGTGTCCTGGTGAATCCACGGAGTTTGAAAGAGGCGTTGTGATAGAATGCCATGTTTCAAGCCTATCTGTTCGGCAAATTGTTGACAAATTGGGCCGTCCCATGTCAACAATCAGTGATACCATACTGAGACAGAAGAGCTGGGAATCAACTGTAAGTGCTACCCACAGTGCGACACACCGCACTCAACGAACGTAACCGTGGTGTGTTACAAAGGATAATATGATAATAAAAACCACCATTCGTCGGCCTACACATTGAATGCGAAGTTCCGAACATCAACCGAACACGAATCTGCACAAGAACATTCAGAACCGAGACTGACAACGTAGGTTTCCATTTTAGGACCGCAATATGCAGCTCCACATTTTTACAACCAACATACGTCGTCTTCAGTGGTGGAAAAGAGCATGCACAGTGGGACATGGAAACTTGGAAAGATGTATTGTAACGCGACGAAACACGCTACACTCTCTACAGAGCAGATGGATAGGTGTCCGGTGAACATCTCTTACCAGAGTACGTAACCTCAACTATGAAATTGGAAGGGGGTTTGATGGTATGTCCTGTTTTTTCTAGTTGGGCTTTGGATCTCTGTTTGTGGTGCCACAAACACTGAACTCTGAGAGGTATCTGAACATTCTGGATAATGCAATCCTTTCTACTTTGTGGCGTTTCTACGGAACTGACCATTGTCTCTTTCAACATGACAATGCACCGTGTCATAAAGCTGCTATAACTGCGTGTTTTGTGAACATGAACGTGGACTGGTCTCTACAGAACCCTAATCTCAACCCTACTGAACATCTATGGGATGAACTCGAGCTTCGGGTGAGGTCAAGGAACATCCGCTCCCACAACAGTCCAGGACCTTATCACATGCCTACAAGAAGAATGGTCCAAAATTCCTATTGATCGCTATCGTACTCTTCTGGAAAGTATACCCAGTAGGATTGCTGCAGTCATTCGCAGCGAAAGGAGGTTCTATATCTTATTAATATGATATTAATATCTATATCTTATTAATATGATTAATACGATATAAGAAGTCAATGGATACTATAGTATCCATTGACTTCTTTCAAAGCAGTGTATAGATTTATATATTATTTTTATTTCAATTATTCTTAAATATTATTTTTTTGCTAACATTATTTATACCTGTATAATACTTTTAAAAAAAAATCTTTCATGAAGCATGCTTAAGGACCTCACTGAGCATTGCTAGGTCTTTGGTGTATATCACAAGAAAAGGACATTTTTTTTTGGTGCAGTTGAAGAGTACATATAGCTGTATAAATTTCACTGTAATATAGTTTTAAAAACTATTTAAAAATTGCATTAATAAATAAATTTATTAAAATATTTATTTTAATATATATTTTATTAATAAATAATGAAAACCTAGTGTCACTAGCTTCGTCAAGGTTACCGGTTAATACAACATACAAAGAACAGAGCTGCACCTGCACCATGCAATAAAAATAGTTAACAACATAAACTATGGAAAATTCATTTCGCGTTTATTAATTTACTTATATTGCCTTCCAGAAACAGAATATTTAAAGTCTGAAGTATTAGAAGATTTGATAAAGTGACTTCTAGGTGAGTGAATTTCACTAAATTCTTTTAAACGAAAGTTTTCCTCCTAGCATGACATTGTAGTTTAACTGCACGTTTCGTCTACAAACCAAATCACTGAGTCATCACAGAAGAAAAATATGGCTATGACGTTCATCTTCCCTAATTTCATAATTTCTTTCAGTCTAATCAATGCAAAGCTTTTCGAACAGTTAATTTTATGGAAAACTGGATATTTTGACATGGTTTGAAGGCCTTATCAAAAGGCCTTATCAAAAACTACTCTTAGAAGAGAAGCAATCCTAATATTTAAATATTTAAGTATACTAGAAGGTGGTAGAAATTTCGCCAAGATATGGAAATAAGATGGAGTCTGCGAACATAATGGTTTCTCTGCATACGGTGGTTTATAAGCTGTTTTTTTTTTTTTTTAGGATAACTATTGAAGATAAGATTATTTAAGGTGATATTATTTACATTGTTGTCTCTCAATATGCAAATTGATTTATTTTTTCAGAGTTTTATTGGTGCTGTTGTGTGTGTGTGTGTGTGTGTGTGTGTGTGTGTGTGTGTGTGTGTGTGTGGCGTTTTACAAAGAGATTTAGTATGAAAGATTTGTAGATATTTATCGTGGGTTTAACTGCATAAACATCTAGAAATATACGACCTTCTGGATGTTTTTTGTTCCTTTGTTTTTATCAAAACATCTAAGAACGATAATATATTCTATCATCGTAATGAAAAGAAGTAACAATCTTCTTTTTTTATGTTAAACAAGTCTTAACTAAGTGCCATCGCGTTATTACCGAAAATTGTTAGCATTCTATTATTTTCCTGTTTATATCCAGTTAAGGATAAATAAAAAATATTTAAAACAAACCTGTGAGAATGCCTGAAGCTTTAACTGATGCTTCCTATACTATTGAATGCTCCCTCCATCCTTTCCAGTATTTTGTGCTTAGATCTGGTGACCTGTTACTTTCAAAATAAGGTGGTTGGGTTCTGTGCCCATGCGATACGTTTGATATAAATGAACATGTGTCTGACCTGAGTTTCCGAGAGAAAGATATCAACAATATCCATTGTCTAATTTATGCTGTCTTTAAAAACTTTCTCCCAGAGACGTGATTTAAACCATCGGCTAAGTAAATGAGAAGGCAAAATTTTCCTAGGCACTGCCTATCAACCTTATCACAATATATATTAAGAAATATTTTGAAACTTCAAAACACCGGACACATTTCCACTCTTCCGCATTATTTGTTGTTCTTATGAATGATTCAAACATATATACAAGCGTTCTGGATCCGGACGGACTTGGGGTGAAAGGGAGCCTCTTTACTCTCTGGCTCAAACTGTCAACCTTCGCATGGATTTTATTTCTTAATTATATGGTTTGATTAATAGTTGGTTTCTTATTTCTGAAAATTTACTCCTTTTTCTTATATAATTTATGTGCACAGGACTGAATTACCAAACTCAAGCAGAACGCTTTTAAATTATGAAATGAAACATAGTCCAAGCGTCCTCGGCTAATCCCAATATTTGATCAACATTGTTTCTTTTCTTTTAGAAAAATAGTTTCTTTTAGATCGTTACTTTGCTAGTAACATTCTCAAAAAAAAAAATAGTTACGCATCCATAATATTTCTGTAATATAATAACATGCAAAATAATATATATATGCATTATAGGATTTTCGTATGAAGAAATGCAAGGATGGAGCATAAGAAGTTAAGCCTAAACAATTCTTTATAAAGGGAACAACTTAAACTTTTTTTAATAGCCCGTAAAAATACAAAGTCACTGCATAAATTGTATCAAAAAGGGTAAATGTGAAAAGTGTGAACTGTAATATGTTCACTGATCTTCAAAAAACTGTGATGGTGTTCAATAGAATATCATTCGGAACCTAGAAATTACTGAAAGAGAGTATTTCGTCTTGATGAGTCTAGAAATGACTTTTGTCAGCCGCTTTCTTACAATGTTAAACTGTAGCGCCATCTGGTGTGCCATTTTGAAACGTTTTACAAATAAATAATATGAAGACAGATTTTCAATCAATATTTTCGAACGTTAACTGTTATAATCGTTTAGGTCTCGCAAATATTAAGAAATAAAAATCCATCAATGTTATTTCTTATGTATGAGGTCTTAAAATAATGTCATGCATTTATAGGAATTCTGGAAAATGTGATATTTTGTGATAGAGGGTAGGGTCAAAAGCGGGTATCACTTAAGGAAGACAACTAATCATGCTAAATTGGGTTTAACAAATAAACAAAACTTTTCTTCCTATCGACCATAACGTGTTGGAATTTTTTTTTTTTTTGCTGAAAATTGGATACTGATATATATATATATATATTTATATATATATATATATATATATAAATATTTATATATATATATATATATTTATATATATATATATTTTTTTTTTTTTTTAATGAAAACCTTCTAGATACTATATCTGTTTAATGATATCTTTAGAAGGTTTTTGTATGACATTGTAAATTTATACATGTAACTATTCTGCACTCTTATGTTTGCCTTTCTTCAGCGAAATGCTGTCGTGATTAACAATGTAACATCACGTGGCTCGTTCTATTTTTGAATGATCAACTGTTTGTATTCTTTAACAGTTTTTAACAGTAATAGTTTATTATCATTCACATCCCGTATACAAGATATTTATATTATACAATTTAAGATGTACAATTCAATACACAATGTCATAGAACACAATTCAATGTGCAATATTTTATAGTACAATTCAATGTAAAATATTTTACAATACAATTCAAGTAGTACTATCATTTTCTGTTGGTACTTACACTTATTTTTGGCTATTTATTTTGTTATAGTTAATGAAAAGTTTTCTCATCGCAAGTAGAGTAAAATACATTTTGGATAGTTTTCGTAGTTTATAATAAGTTACTGGTTTTAGTGATAATAAGTTAGTTTGTGTATTTATGTGTAACCAAGGGCTGTAGCCATACTGGTTACTAGAGAAATAATTAGCTCGAAACAGTCACTGAGAGTCAGTGACCTCATCTATGAAGGCTCACCTTACACGGTTTAATTTGATCTACATATTAATATATTAGTCTCCTAAGTGAATGAATTAGTTAGTATATTGGTACCTTAATTGGATTTGACATGTGAGTTATAATGATCTCTTATACTATACGTTTAAAGTAATTGTCAACATTGTTTAGTCCCATGAGGTAGTCTCGCAATTTTTTTTCTGAATGCATATTCTGAAGTTATAGATTTGATTTCACTTTGGAGTTTATTGCAGCTGCTTGTCGCTAGGTGTTCGAAGGATTTATGAAAAATTTCTTTTTTTGTCTTAGGTACTACCAGCATGTTCCGACCACAGCGTAATCCATAGTCTAGATCAGGGCTGTCCAAAGCACTGCCGGCGGGCCGCATGTGGCCCGCGATGCGATTTTGTGCGGCCCACTTGTGGGTTTCAATTTTCACGAGCGAAAAAATAAAATAACAATTTGAATCGAATGCGTATTAGATATTTTAATTCTATCACTAATCGATAATCTCGATGTTGGTAATTTTATTTGGTGTTTTTACATCACTATATACCAACATGTTTTTTAAATATTAGACGTGTCAAAGAAGTGTTCTTACGCTGTTTTGTTCCAACACGCATGCTCCGGGAGCTCACGGGGGAACGCGATTAGTGTGCAAATAGTGTTTTTCGTTTGTTCAGCTATCGAGGTTGTGTCGCTGCTGCTCACCAAATTACTAGATAAACATCGGATGTGACCCTCGGATAAATACTTTTTTTTTTAATGCGGCCCTCTGATTACCTAAGGTTGGAAAGTCCTGTCTACATTATATACCAAGAAACTTTCAGCGTTTCTTTTTACATATAACAGAACAACCATAGAGATATAATTTCTGTAGTGGTAAAATATTATGAACAACATACAGATCGTTGGTTGAATGCACGAAGTCGGTAGTGGTTATGGCTCTAATTATTCTGTTTTGTATTCTTATTAATGGAAGCAGATTGTTGTAATAATCTCCACCCCAACAGGTGATGCCATATTGCAGTGAGGAATTTACCCAAGTATGGTACAAGCATCTTAAGAATGCTGAATTTACAAATTTTTTAACATAATATATTCTTTTATTTATGAACCTGAACTTATTTGTTAAGAAAGTGGTGTGGGAGTTCCACTTCATATTGCTATCGATATGGAGGCCCAAACACTTTACTGATTTTGTTTTTTTTTTATTAAGCTACTTACAATTTAGGATGTCACTACATTTCTTTTATGCCATTTTATGGTTATATTGTGGTCTAGCTTATCTGTGTTAAAGTGAAGTACATATCTCGTTTTATCGGTATTAATTTTTCCATTATTATTATTATTATTATTACATAGCACTTCCAGGGAGTCCAAAGACTCATCGAGGGAGGGCACCTGCTCTTCAGCTCTCCATCTCCAACACTTCACTAACCGCAACTACCTTCATCATGTACACCAGCGCCATCTACAGCCGACCACCACCACTATTTTTACAGACAATCACAAACATCCATTCCCAATGCAGGCTCCTCCATGTGAGGCACCTGTTCGTGGTGGAGGGGACCTCCCAGTGATGGTACTGGCCCTTTTTCATTCTTCCTCTTTTTCTTTGCTTTTCTTCCCGTATTCTTTGCTATACTTCTCCTGAGTCTTTTTCACTATTCTTTTTCCAGACCACCATTACTGGGATCCAACGCCCTGCCTCCCTGTTTGCCGTGAGGTGCGACCCGTGGACATCCGGAAAGGGGGATTCTGGTAGTCTTTCACTACTTTGGCCCCTGCTTTGGCAAGACGGGTGGTCCTGAGTAGTAGGGGAGGCTCTTCTGACCAGATCAAGATCAAGATAAGATAAGGAATCGTGACGTGATTGGTTGATGACGTCATTGTGTGCATGGCTTCATGGGTGTGTAAGGTTTGGAATTTCCGTGTGGGCAAGTGTGTCACTGGCTTCTGTTGTTGTGTTTTGGTTCGCGTATGGGATTATGGGTGATGGTAGAGATAAGGATTCGTGTTGTGATTGGTGGTGCAGTTCTGACCAGATGAAGATCAAGATAAGATAAGGACTGGTGAGGTGGGTGTGTGTTGTTTTCAGATGTAGATAAGTGACGTCATTTTTTATTTGTAAATAAATGTCGTCATTTGTTATTTGTAAATAAGTGACGTTGTTGTTTTGAATGGAAAAGGGAGATATATTAGAGATAAGGATTCGTGTTGTGATTGGTGGTGCACTAGTGACCAGATCAAGATCAAGATAAGATAAGGAATCGTGACGTGAATGTTTGTTGTTATGAGATGTAGATAAGTGACGTCATTTGTTAGTTGTAAATAAGTGACGTTATTGTTTTGAATGGAAAGGGAAATATTAGTGTATAAGTAATCGTGTTGTCATTGGTGGACACTTCTGACCAGATCAAGATCAAGATAAGATAAAGTATGGGTGGCACTTCTGACCAGATCAAGATCAAGATAAGATAAGGAATCGTGACGTGATTGGTTGATGACGTCATTGTGTGCATGGCTTCATGGGTGTGTAAGGTTTGGAATTTCCGTGTGGGCAAGTGTGTCACTGGCTTCTGTTGTTGTGTTTTGGTTCGCGTATGGGATTATGGGTGATGGTAGAGATAAGGATTCGTGTTGTGATTGGTGGTGCAGTTCTGACCAGATGAAGATCAAGATAAGATAAGGAATGGTGAGGTGGGTGTGTGTTGTTTTCAGATGTAGATAAGTGACGTCATTTTTTATTTGTAAATAAATGTCGTCATTTGTTATTTGTAAATAAGTGACGTTGTTGTTTTGAATGGAAAAGGGAGATATATTAGAGATAAGGATTCGTGTTGTGATTGGTGGTGCACTAGTGACCAGATCAAGATCAAGATAAGATAAGGAATCGTGACGTGAATGTTTGTTGTTATGAGATGTAGATAAGTGACGTCATTTGTTAGTTGTAAATAAGTGACGTTATTGTTTTGAATGGAAAGGGAAATATTAGTGTATAAGTAATCGTGTTGTCATTGGTGGACACTTCTGACCAGATCAAGATCAAGATAAGATAAGGAAATGTGACGTGAATTTTTGTTGTTAGTTGTAAATAAGTGACGTTATTGTTTTGAATGGGAAGGATGATTTTAGTGGTTAAGTAATCGTCTCGTGATTGGTGGGACACTTCTGACAAGATCAAGATAACATTAGGATTCGTGACGTGAATGTTTGTTGTTATTGAGTTTGGAATGATAATTTAATTTAACTATATTCTATGTCACACAAACATACAGTTTTTTTTTTTTTCTTCTCTAGATGGTTGTACTAATTTTCCAATACATTTTGGGTATTTCTTTCCTGTTAAAGTGTGGGAATTCTTAGAGAAAGTCGTGATGGCTCTCGTGTTTCGATCTTTTCTGAATAATTAATTATATACTTAAAGTACCTGTCCTTAAACACACACACACACATACACATTAGACATAAAAAATCGCTAATGTGTCCATGTTGATACTCTAATATATAACCTATGATTATTCTTATGGAAAAAAAAAAAAAACTATTCAGTATTAGAATTACGCTTACCAAACAACATGCGATCAGTTATGTTTAAGTTAAAAAAGTACTTACAGCTTTCCAGATGACTCTTCGAAATTCGATTATTCCAAAATAGTTCAATTTTATATCCACAACACAACACAAACACAAAAACCACAAAGAATGAAATTTCTGTAAATACTGTAACCTGAACTAGTTACTTCGTCCTTTAGATTACGGAGCGTAGATGGTGAGGTTTCGTCATTGCAATATCCCCCAGCGAGCGCTTTTCTTCAAAGGGGATGACATGAGTCACGTCCGTAAAATGGGAATTTATTTTCCAACACTGAATATTTCTCATTAAGTCTTTTACAGTAGGTTTTCTGAATATTCCAATTGTTGATTAACATGTATTCACAGAACACAAACACAAATCTGAAAAGAACATTTCACTTTTTCATTATAGCTTACTGTGGCTAACATATATTCACACCACAAAACACACAAAACATAGGAGTTGATAGATATTTCTGTAAATAACCAGAAAAGCTAGTGGACTACTTAATTTACTTTAGTATCCGTTTGGTTCTCTGTATTAATCTTTCCCACGGGTGTCCTTCCTCGGTAGGAAGCTCTATGCGGTGTTTTGTTTAGGGTAAGTGTTATTTCCGGTTTCGAATTCCGATTGCTGTTAGAGTATGGAATTCAGACAAGTGAAATTATTATTTTTTTTTTTCAAATTGATTGGTTATTTTCTGTATTTTACTTTTACAGGTCATATTCTAACAGAATAACTGAGCAGAATTAATAAATATATATAAAGTATATGAGACTTAGTTGAATATTTAATTTAGATTACTATCCGAATGGTTCGTTCTCTGTTTAATTCCTTCCCACAGTTGCTCATGCTATGTTTCCTAAGCATGGTAGGAAAGTCTATGCGCCTTTTTGTTTAGGGTAAGTGTAATTTCCTGTTTCGAATTCCGAGTGCTGTTAAGGTATGGAATTCTGACAAGTGAAATTATTATTTTTTTTTTTTTCAAATTGAATGGCTATTTTCTGTATTTTAAAATTCAGTTAACTACATATTATAACCAGAATAACTGAGTAAAATAAATAAATTGTGTGTGAATTACTTTCCCACACTGTTAATTTTCATTAAGCTAGTTTGTAGATAACTGAGTGACTCATTTCCGGTCAGCCAGTCATCGTTCTTTTCATAGCCGTATATAGCGCTTACTTCAAAGGTAAAATATTTCCAGGGTAGTGTATTAGTCAAGCTTTCATGTGAGTAATGTTTACAATAGTGTTAGGTAGCAAAGATTTGTAAATGACCTCATGTGATCTTTGAGACCTAACTTGTTCGCATCACTTCCTATCCTACACATATTGCACTCAAGCTTAATGTTGTGACTAAGAGTTTTCGAGGTGTTACTCTACTGATGGGTAGCAAAGGTTCGTAATTTGACCTTGTCTGATCGATGAGAACTAAATTATTCATTGTCACATGTTGTGATTATTGGTTTTCCATTGGTTCTGATTTTTCCCACACTGTTAGTTTTCATTCATTAACTTTGTTTCTAGATAACGAACAAATAAGACTTTTACTTCAATGAATCAAAAAAAAAAATTCTCTGGTTACTTTGTGGCATGAAATTTCACAAGGAAAAAAAAAAAAAAATGTTATCTTCTTTCTTAAATTTGTATAACACATCTACGACACCCAATTTGTTCATTTAATTTACACATTTTATTGAATGAAATATTATTTACAAATTGTATTTACTGAATCTAACAATACAGAAAATAAATAAATTGAAAAATACATCAAAGGTTCTTCCATGGTTGTGGAATTACCATCGTATGGTTTTGACAATGTGATTCTCATCTGAAAGTTAATTTTCATTTGGTGGTTGTTTGTTGGGAATTTATTACTGTAGTAGTAAAATTAAGGGTTGCATATTTATATTTTCGAATCCAATACGTATACTTCAGAGAATTATTAAAAGCACAGAATCTTTCGTTATGTTTCCAAAAGCATTTAAAAGTACACATTATGTTTTCACGTTTTGGGCATCCAATTTCATTTAAATCAAGAACAGGCCTCCCTATTAACTTCGTTAATGTTTTTGATTTTTCTCTTCCTTTGGCAAGTAATATATGATATTTGCATGTTGATTCTATCATCCAATCTCTTAGTTTGTCCAAAGCTAGTGAACCAATTTCCCACTTCAGCTGATGGTTATATTTTATTAACCAAGAATTCTGTTTTTTAACTCTTTCAGGTAATTCTTTCCAACTACAAGGTGATTTTGTCACTGCATATCTTACACTAAATCCATCAGAAATACAAATTTCTTTAGGAAATAAATTTGAACTGCTATTCAACAAAAATTGTACATCAATTATCCCAATGATAAGTGAAAATTCGTATTTTTCACCCACTGTCGATTTTTCATAATCGTTTTCCTTCATTCTTCTTCTTCGATTACTTCATATGGCACCACAAATAAATAGTTATTTATTATTATTTCACTGATTATTAGCTCTGATCGTATACTTTATGGTAACTTTCGTTTACAAAATTCTAAACAATTAGAACTTTTCACAAAGAAACTTTCAATGAATTTGTGGCTCACCCATTATTTTTGCATTACCAAACACAAATCACAAAACAGCAGCTGCAGTGGATGAACGATTACCTTAAGTCCAAACTCACTCGACTCTCTGGTATTTCCTTATAGTACTGTTTACACTTACCATCCCCTACCCTGACCGTTCCTTCAAAAATGAACCTTTGCGCAGATGACTCAACGACATGTTTTCACATGCTGTTGGATATACTGTTGGTGTGTTTTTATCTTACTTTGTGTAGGGAAAGGTAAAATTTTGTATATGTGTTATCTGTAGAGTACTAACATTTTCTCTATGCCAAACTTTAAAGAAGTGTTAAAGTCACGTTTTGTTGGTTTAATTAGATGCTTCTCTCTTTCTCTCTCTGTAAAATAACCAAATTCTAACAGTTCGGATTTTCGATTATGTGAACGATTTGTTTTCAGATAACTCAAATAATGTCAATAGATAGCATTAGACAATTTCTAAAATAATCAATACATGGATTTTCGTTTTCAACACTTTTTTTTTTTTTTCCTGTCCTGGCATTAATTTCACAGTTGTGATTTTTTAAAATAATTAAACAGAATTGCATTAAGATATAAAGTTGTGGATTTAAATATCAAGATCTAATCAGAATAACTGAGTAAAAATTCACTGTGGAAAAACACAACAACAAAAACACATCTTTGTTCATTTAAGTTTACAAATGCACATTTTATTTTGCTGAAATACTATTTACAAGTATATTCACTGAGAAAAATTCGAAACATGTAATTACCTAAAATATTTCACAATATTTAGTTAGACTCTTAACATTTTCCAAAGAGTTCAATGAATAAAATTTTTGTTACTCACTGTTTCTTGGTTACATTACATCAAAATAGCTGGTCACGCAAAAGAATTTTTAAATCAGATACCATGGTAACCACACTTCCATACGTTTGATATTGTGTCAGTCTGGAAATGACACCATGCCTCGCTAAACATTCTGTGTATTCTTTTGTCAGCAAATATACACAAACAGTTTTTGTAAAATGTTCGTAAATGTCCCAAAATAAAGAATCTTTATCGAATTGGATAAAATCTTGAAAATCTAATTTTACCATTGATGAATTTAAATGTTGAGCGATAATTTTTCCCATTAATCTGACAGATGGTAATTCAGTTTCCAAAAATAGTAAATGATTATCAATGTCGTACATTTTTGTTGAAAATCTCTCAGCTTCTTCACAACTAATAGAAAAAACCTTACTTCCATCAGCTCCTGTATCATCAAGTATTAGTTCCCCATCTTGGCATTTCAGAATATAACAATCACCGAGGTCCATTTCGTAGTCAACTCTTCTTTGCAAGTAGCCGAGGATATCAGACCACTTCCTGCGTAATTTTTCCCAAGTGGTCCGGGATAAATACATCACAATGTATGTGTCTTCTAAAATAATAATCGGTTTCCATCCTTTTAGAGCTAGGTGAAGAGTTTTGTCTCGTGCTATTTTCCTGAAGAAAGAAAATTTCAATGACTTTTGTGGCTCACCCATTATTTTACTTTACTTTACTTTCCTGGATACCAATCACCACAACACAATACGATAACTTCACAGGATGAACGAATTGTCGTAACTGCAAAGACACTTGACTCGTTTATTTTTCCTTATAGTACTGTTTACCTGACCCTTAACCCTGACCATTCCTTCCAAAATGAAACTTTTGCGCAGATGATTCACGGACATGTTTCTACATGGTGTTGGATAAACCATGACGACAATGACGGATGTGTGTCACCCTGGGAAAATTCCAAGATATCTTATCTCAAAAACATCACCCACAATTCCATAGCCAAACAAAACATGACAACAATGTCGTTATGTGTTTGGATATTTCTGGGGAACATACTGTCTCTCATACTGTGATATCACAGAGGGTGACAGATGTCTTCCCTGCAAAGCTCCCCCAACCTAACCCCATCACCCTAGTCTCACACCATCCCCTCTCCTCCAGAAGATGTCTGCTCAGCCTAATGGAGATGAGTGAGCTCATCGTTTGCGGATATCTTTTAGTGATGTCACCTCCAATTGATACTGATAACTTTTTTGGGAAAAAAAAAAATTTAAAAACTGGTTTTTTATGATAACTTTTTAGGGAAAAAAACGCGTTTTTTATGAAAACTTTTTTGGAAAAAAAATAAAAAAACGCGTTTTTTTATTTTTTTTCCAAAAAAGTTTTCATAAAAAACGCGTTTTTTTCCTAAAAAGTTATCATAAAAAACCAGTTTTTAAATTTTTTTTATCTGTCACCCTCTGTGATATCACAGTATGAGAGACATATGTTCCCCAGAAATATCCAAACACATAACGACATTGTTGTCATGTTTTGTTTGGCTATGGAATTGTGGGTGATGTTTTTGAGATAAGATATCTTGGAATTTTCCCAGGGTGACACACATCCGTCATTGTCGTCATGGTTTATCCAACACCATGTAGAAACATGTCCGTGAATCATCTGCGCAAAAGTTTCATTTTGGAAGGAACGGTCAGGGTTAAGGGTCAGGTAAACAGTACTATAAGGAAAAATAAACGAGTCAAGTGTCTTTGCAGTTACGACAATTCGTTCATCCTGTGAAGTTATCGTATTGTGTTGTGGTGATTGGTATCCAGGAAAGTAAAGTAAAGTAAAATAATGGGTGAGCCACAAAAGTCATTGAAATTTTCTTTCTTCAGGAAAATAGCACGAGACAAAACTCTTCACCTAGCTCTAAAAGGATGGAAACCGATTATTATTTTAGAAGACACGTACATTGTGATGTATTTATCCCGGACCACTTGGGAAAAATTACGCAGGAAGTGGTCTGATATCCTCGGCTACTTGCAAAGAAGAGTTGACTACGAAATGGACCTCGGTGATTGTTATATTCTGAAATGCCAAGATGGGGAACTAATACTTGATGATACAGGAGCTGATGGAAGTAAGGTTTTTTCTATTAGTTGTGAAGAAGCTGAGAGATTTTCAACAAAAATGTACGACATTGATAATCATTTACTATTTTTGGAAACTGAATTACCATCTGTCAGATTAATGGGAAAAATTATCGCTCAACATTTAAATTCATCAATGGTAAAATTAGATTTTCAAGATTTTATCCAATTCGATAAAGATTCTTTATTTTGGGACATTTACGAACATTTTACAAAAACTGTTTGTGTATATTTGCTGACAAAAGAATACACAGAATGTTTAGCGAGGCATGGTGTCATTTCCAGACTGACACAATATCAAACGTATGGAAGTGTGGTTACCATGGTATCTGATTTAAAAATTCTTTTGCGTGACCAGCTATTTTGATGTAATGTAACCAAGAAACAGTGAGTAACAAAAATTTTATTCATTGAACTCTTTGGAAAATGTTAAGAGTCTAACTAAATATTGTGAAATATTTTAGGTAATTACATGTTTCGAATTTTTCTCAGTGAATATACTTGTAAATAGTATTTCAGCAAAATAAAATGTGCATTTGTAAACTTAAATGAACAAAGATGTGTTTTTGTTGTTGTGTTTTTCCACAGTGAATTTTTACTCAGTTATTCTGATTAGATCTTGATATTTAAATCCACAACTTTATATCTTAATGCAATTCTGTTTAATTATTTTAAAAAATCACAACTGTGAAATTAATGCCAGGACAGGAAAAAAAAAAAAAGTGTTGAAAACGAAAATCCATGTATTGATTATTTTAGAAATTGTCTAATGCTATCTATTGACATTATTTGAGTTATCTGAAAACAAATCGTTCACATAATCGAAAATCCGAACTGTTAGAATTTGGTTATTTTACAGAGAGAGAAAGAGAGAAGCATCTAATTAAACCAACAAAACGTGACTTTAACACTTCTTTAAAGTTTGGCATAGAGAAAATGTTAGTACTCTACAGATAACACATATACAAAATTTTACCTTTCCCTACACAAAGTAAGATAAAAACACACCAACAGTATATCCAACAGCATGTGAAAACATGTCGTTGAGTCATCTGCGCAAAGGTTCATTTTTGAAGGAACGGTCAGGGTAGGGGATGGTAAGTGTAAACAGTACTATAAGGAAATACCAGAGAGTCGAGTGAGTTTGGACTTAAGGTAATCGTTCATCCACTGCAGCTGCTGTTTTGTGATTTGTGTTTGGTAATGCAAAAATAATGGGTGAGCCACAAATTCATTGAAAGTTTCTTTGTGAAAAGTTCTAATTGTTTAGAATTTTGTAAACGAAAGTTACCATAAAGTATACGATCAGAGCTAATAATCAGTGAAATAATAATAAATAACTATTTATTTGTGGTGCCATATGAAGTAATCGAAGAAGAAGAATGAAGGAAAACGATTATGAAAAATCGACAGTGGGTGAAAAATACGAATTTTCACTTATCATTGGGATAATTGATGTACAATTTTTGTTGAATAGCAGTTCAAATTTATTTCCTAAAGAAATTTGTATTTCTGATGGATTTAGTGTAAGATATGCAGTGACAAAATCACCTTGTAGTTGGAAAGAATTACCTGAAAGAGTTAAAAAACAGAATTCTTGGTTAATAAAATATAACCATCAGCTGAAGTGGGAAATTGGTTCACTAGCTTTGGACAAACTAAGAGATTGGATGATAGAATCAACATGCAAATATCATATATTACTTGCCAAAGGAAGAGAAAAATCAAAAACATTAACGAAGTTAATAGGGAGGCCTGTTCTTGATTTAAATGAAATTGGATGCCCAAAACGTGAAAACATAATGTGTACTTTTAAATGCTTTTGGAAACATAACGAAAGATTCTGTGCTTTTAATAATTCTCTGAAGTATACGTATTGGATTCGAAAATATAAATATGCAACCCTTAATTTTACTACTACAGTAATAAATTCCCAACAAACAACCACCAAATGAAAATTAACTTTCAGATGAGAATCACATTGTCAAAACCATACGATGGTAATTCCACAACCATGGAAGAACCTTTGATGTATTTTTCAATTTATTTATTTTCTGTATTGTTAGATTCAGTAAATACAATTTGTAAATAATATTTCATTCAATAAAATGTGTAAATTAAATGAACAAATTGGGTGTCGTAGATGTGTTATACAAATTTAAGAAAGAAGATAACATTTTTTTTTTTTTTTTTTTCCTTGTGAAATTTCATGCCACAAAGTAACCAGAGAATTTTTTTTTTTGATTCATTGAAGTAAAAGTCTTATTTGTTCGTTATCTAGAAACAAAGTTAATGAATGAAAACTAACAGTGTGGGAAAAATCAGAACCAATGGAAAACCAATAATCACAACATGTGACAATGAATAATTTAGTTCTCATCGATCAGACAAGGTCAAATTACGAACCTTTGCTACCCATCAGTAGAGTAACACCTCGAAAACTCTTAGTCACAACATTAAGCTTGAGTGCAATATGTGTAGGATAGGAAGTGATGCGAACAAGTTAGGTCTCAAAGATCACATGAGGTCATTTACAAATCTTTGCTACCTAACACTATTGTAAACATTACTCACATGAAAGCTTGACTAATACACTACCCTGGAAATATTTTACCTTTGAAGTAAGCGCTATATACGGCTATGAAAAGAACGATGACTGGCTGACCGGAAATGAGTCACTCAGTTATCTACAAACTAGCTTAATGAAAATTAACAGTGTGGGAAAGTAATTCACACACAATTTATTTATTTTACTCAGTTATTCTGGTTATAATATGTAGTTAACTGAATTTTAAAATACAGAAAATAGCCATTCAATTTGAAAAAAAAAAAAAATAATAATTTCACTTGTCAGAATTCCATACCTTAACAGCACTCGGAATTCGAAACAGGAAATTACACTTACCCTAAACAAAAAGGCGCATAGACTTTCCTACCATGCTTAGGAAACATAGCATGAGCAACTGTGGGAAGGAATTAAACAGAGAACGAACCATTCGGATAGTAATCTAAATTAAATATTCAACTAAGTCTCATATACTTTATATATATTTATTAATTCTGCTCAGTTATTCTGTTAGAATATGACCTGTAAAAGTAAAATACAGAAAATAACCAATCAATTTGAAAAAAAAAAAATAATAATTTCACTTGTCTGAATTCCATACTCTAACAGCAATCGGAATTCGAAACCGGAAATAACACTTACCCTAAACAAAACACCGCATAGAGCTTCCTACCGAGGAAGGACACCCGTGGGAAAGATTAATACAGAGAACCAAACGGATACTAAAGTAAATTAAGTAGTCCACTAGCTTTTCTGGTTATTTACAGAAATATCTATCAACTCCTATGTTTTGTGTGTTTTGTGGTGTGAATATATGTTAGCCACAGTAAGCTATAATGAAAAAGTGAAATGTTCTTTTCAGATTTGTGTTTGTGTTCTGTGAATACATGTTAATCAACAATTGGAATATTCAGAAAACCTACTGTAAAAGACTTAATGAGAAATATTCAGTGTTGGAAAATAAATTCCCATTTTACGGACGTGACTCATGTCATCCCCTTTGAAGAAAAGCGCTCGCTGGGGGATATTGCAATGACGAAACCTCACCATCTACGCTCCGTAATCTAAAGGACGAAGTAACTAGTTCAGGTTACAGTATTTACAGAAATTTCATTCTTTGTGGTTTTTGTGTTTGTGTTGTGTTGTGGATATAAAATTGAACTATTTTGGAATAATCGAATTTCGAAGAGTCATCTGGAAAGCTGTAAGTACTTTTTTAACTTAAACATAACTGATCGCATGTTGTTTGGTAAGCGTAATTCTAATACTGAATAGTTTTTTTTTTTTTTCCATAAGAATAATCATAGGTTATATATTAGAGTATCAACATGGACACATTAGCGATTTTTTATGTCTAATGTGTATGTGTGTGTGTGTGTTTAAGGACAGGTACTTTAAGTATATAATTAATTATTCAGAAAAGATCGAAACACGAGAGCCATCACGACTTTCTCTAAGAATTCCCACACTTTAACAGGAAAGAAATACCCAAAATGTATTGGAAAATTAGTACAACCATCTAGAGAAGAAAAAAAAAAACTGTATGTTTGTGTGACATAGAATATAGTTAAATTAAATTATCATTTCAAACTCAATAACAACAAACATTCACGTCACGAATCCTAATGTTATCTTGATCTTGTCAGAAGTGTCCCACCAATCACGAGACGATTACTTAACCACTAAAATCATCCTTCCCATTCAAAACAATAACGTCACTTATTTACAACTAACAACAAAAATTCACGTCACATTTCTTTATCTTATCTTGATCTTGATCTGGTCAGAAGTGTCCACCAATGACAACACGATTACTTATACACTAATATTTCCCTTTCCATTCAAAACAATAACGTCACTTATTTACAACTAACAAATGACGTCACTTATCTACATCTCATAACAACAAACATTCACGTCACGATTCCTTATCTTATCTTGATCTTGATCTGGTCACTAGTGCACCACCAATCACAACACGAATCCTTATCTCTAATATATCTCCCTTTTCCATTCAAAACAACAACGTCACTTATTTACAAATAACAAATGACGACATTTATTTACAAATAAAAAATGACGTCACTTATCTACATCTGAAAACAACACACACCCACCTCACCAGTCCTTATCTTATCTTGATCTTCATCTGGTCAGAACTGCACCACCAATCACAACACGAATCCTTATCTCTACCATCACCCATAATCCCATACGCGAACCAAAACACAACAACAGAAGCCAGTGACACACTTGCCCACACGGAAATTCCAAACCTTACACACCCATGAAGCCATGCACACAATGACGTCATCAACCAATCACGTCACGATTCCTTATCTTATCTTGATCTTGATCTGGTCAGAAGAGCCTCCCCTACTACTGTCCTGGATGGCCTAGCCAGGATCAATCGGCTAGTGAGCTTGTCTGCAAAGGGTCAACGCTGTTGCAGTAAGTCTCTCACCCCATGGTCCGGGATCGGGATCCTAGACCTGCTGCAGTGCTGGTATAGCGTCCAGGGTAGTCCTGGCGTTCCACTCCTGAGTGCAGTCTTTGCTTGCCGGGTAGTGGGCGTCCATGTGTGGCTCCATGATGGGTCAGGAGCTCTGGCGCCGAATTAAAAATTCCTTAAATATGAATTCTTCATCCTCAAATGTTTGAGGGACACTAACAAAGTCCCAACCAAGTATTGATAATATAGACACAGCATATGGAAATAGAAGTAAGAAACAAAAGATATCGGATACTAACATAAACGTACCAACCTTTTTAATCATTCATGCAACAGGTGAAAAACCAATTGGGAAAATGTCACCCTTCTTTATCCAAAAAGGTTTAGAAGGACTGGCAGGATCTCCCAATACTGTCAAGAAATTGCGTTCTGGTGATATCCTATTGGAAACAATCTGCAAACAACATTCCGAGAAACTATTGAGAGCAACGACAATGGGTGGAATATAAATTGTAGTAACACCTCACAGAACACTCAATTCTAGTAGAAGAGCGATATCAGAATGGGATCTCCTTGATGTTCCTGATGAGGAGATATGTTCAGAGCTTAAAGATCAAGGAGTGACGAGTGTGAGGCGCATCCTGATACGCAGGGATGGTCGCCTGGTCTCAACCAAGAACATCATCCTTACTTTTGATACACCTAGGGGCCTCCGACATCTGTAAAAGCAGGGTATCTCAGCTGTCCTGTTAGAATGTACATCCCTAATCCGCTGAGATGCTTTAAATGTCAAAGATATGGACATGCCCAAACTGGCTGTCGTGGTTCTACTACCTGTGGTAGTAAAGAACATGATAATAAATCTTGCTGTGAAAAAAAAAGCTAAATGTGTCAACTGTCAGGGAGATCATCCAGCATACTCTCGTGCATGTCAGAAATGGAAAGATGAAAAAGAGATACAAAAAATTAAAACAGAACAAAACAACATATCAGGATGCAAAACCAAAGCTGGCCACCATTACACCTGTTCTACGATCCTCTTATGCTGAAAAAGTAACAATTAAAAGAGTGCCAACAGCAACTCAAACATGTATGTCTATTCCACCATTTGATAATTTCACCATACCTGAACTTTATGATCGCAAGTGCTTCTCTGTTGAGCGCATTAATCACAAGACCTATGGCCTTACTCCAGAGACAACTTTCAAAAATAGTCCCATTCGATGAAAATTCACCTGTCAAAAAAATTATGGTGGAGACTTCACTCAACGATAAACCACCAGACACTCGAAGAAAAAAAATGGATACCTCGATACCCACTGAAAGCAAACTAAACATACCAACTGACCCTAACACATTTGATATTTTGAACACTACCAGAGGAAGAGATGGATACTGGCCGTCCATACTTCCCTAAAACAGTGGATAAATGTAAATCTGACAAAGGTAAATCCTCAATCTCTCGAAAACCAGACAAGTCAATAAAATCAAGACAATAGGAAAATGTTTACAATGGAACTGTCGTGGGATCTGCCAGAATATTGACGATATCAACATGTTGTTGCAGAAACACAAACCTTTCTGTTTCTATCTACAGGAAATTTACTTAAGACCCAATGAAGACCATACCTTTAGGAATTTCACTGTTGTACGTAAGAATAGAACTGGAGATGGTCCTGCTCATGGAGGAGTAGCTATCCTAGTGGGCAGTCAAATTCTTTTCCATCAGGTCCAACTTAATACTTCTCTAGAAGCAGTAGCGATTCGCTTTTCTGTGGGATTTCTTATTACAGATATTCAATTTATTTACCACCAAATGCTGAGTTAAATGAAAATGATGTTGATAACCTTATCTCGCAACTGCCTGAACCCATACTTTTGATGGGTGACTTTAACGGTCACAATACTCTATGGGGTAGTGCCAACACTAATAGACGAGGTCGAATCATTGAAAATATTCTTGATAATAATAATAACCTTTCCCGTCTAAATAATAAACTCAATACTTTCTTCCATATGCCTATCCGCTCATATTCTGCAATTGATCTTGCAATCTGTTCCCCTTCCATTCTTCCACTGCTCATGTGGGACGTTGAAGAGAACATATATGGAAGTGATGACTTTCCTGTTCTTTGTGCGATGTCTTCACAGGAACCATGTTCACCCACACGGATACATATATGGAAAATGGACCAGGCTGACTGGAACACTTTTTCTCATCTTGCAAAATTTAATGCTGATGCCATCAGTCAAACAGCTATCAATGAAGTTGTAAAAAATATAACAGAATGCATTGTCCAGGCAGCAACAACCTCCATCCCAAAAACATAATTTCGATTTCCAGTCTATCCAAAGCCTTGGTGGAACCCAGAATGCCAGGAAGCCAAAAAAGATTAACACAGAGCATGGAGCATATTTCGTAGATACCCCACCACATCAAATTTAATAACTTTCAAGCGTGCTCGAGCCAAAGCACATTATGTAATACGTCAAGTCAAAAACAATCATGGATCCAATTTACCACATCAATTAATCAAATGACCAGTCCAAAAATTGTATGAGATAAAATACGGAAAATGAAAGGCAGATATAGTACACACTGTTTGTGCACCTTAGACTATAATGGAAGTGTTCTTGCTGATCCCAAAGCTATTGCAGATACTTTGTGAGAAACGTTTGCTAAAATCTCAGCAACAGCTTCATATACTCCGAAATTTTTAATACTGAAAGAGAAGCAAGAGAAACAAAGGCTTAATTTTTCTACCAACGTTTTCTTCAGCCATTTGTCAAGGAGGAACTAAAAAGAGCTCTCCTACAATCTCATCCTAGTGCAGTGGGACCTGATGACATCCATTATGAAATGATAAAACATCTACCATCATCTTCTATGGATCTTCTTCTCTTATTATACAATAGAATACTTGCAGAGGAAGAGTTTCCAAATTCTTGGCATAAGTCAATTGTCATCGCTATCACAAAACCAGGAAAAGATCCAACATAAGCAAATAATTATCGACCCATTGCTCTAACCAGCTGACTTTGTAAGATACTAGAGAAAATGATTAATGCCAGACTTCTCTGGTATTTAGAAAGCAACAGTCTTCTCTCCAATACACAATGTGGTTTCCGTAGACATCGATCAACTTTAGACCATTTAGTTCGGTTAGAAACTTATATAAGAAATGCATTTCTGAAGCGAGAACATCTTGTCTCAGTTTTTTTTTTTTTTTTTTTTTTTTTTTTTTTTTTTTTTTTTTTTTTTTACATGGAAAAAGCTTATGACACAGCCTGGAGATATGGCATATTAAAAGACCTCTATAACCTAGGTCTCAAAGAACACCTCCCTATATTTATTAAAAACTTTCTGTCCAGACGAACTTTCCAAGTCAGAGTGGAAAGTACGCTATCTCGACCATGTCATCAAGAACAAGGTGTTTCTCAAGGCTCTGACTTAAGTGTAACCCTTTTTGCTATTAAAATTAACTCAATCGTTGAACAGCTTCCTCCCACTGTAAACAATGCTCTATATGTTGATGACTTCACAATTTACTGTCACTCACGTACATGAGGGTCATTGAAAGACAACTTAAGCCAGCAATTGATCATGTCTCTCTGTGGGCTCTTAATAATGGGTTTAGGTTTTCAACAGAAAAACGTGTCTGTGTACACTTCTGTCGAAAACGCACTCATCACCCAGATCTTGAACTAAGAATGGGACTTACTGTTATTCCAGTAGCTACAGAAACCAAGTTCTTAGGACTCATCTTTGACAGAAAACTCACATTTCTAGCACACATTCGTCAACTAAGAGAAAAGTGCAAAAGAACTTTGAGCCTCATTCGCACTCTATCCTCTACTGAGTGGGGTGCTGATCGAGCTTCATTGCTCCATCTTTATCGTGCACTTATACGTTCAAAGCTGGATTATGGGTCCCAAGTCTATGGTTCGGCAAGACAGAGTAACCTACGATGGTTGGATTCCATCCATCATCAGAGTATACGGATAGCTACTGGTGCCTTTTGCACCTCACCTACTAAAAGTCTCTATGTTGAAGCAAATGAACCGGCTCTATCACTTCGACGGAACAGTTGTCTCTTAATTACGCTATAAAAAAAATCTCTCCCAGATCACCCCACATGGAATAGTATATTCTCTCTGTATTGGGAAGCTCAATATCACACACACATCAAACTGCTATACATCCTTTTGGTATGCGTATTAAAGAAACTGTGCAAGCTGTTAGTATAAATGTTGATAACATCAGTTACACTAAACATAACAGCATTCCTCCATGGCAGGTTTGCACACCACCCTGCAACCTCTCACTTTGTCAGCTACAGAAATCTTATACCCCATTATCCATTTACCTGCAATTGTTTAATGCACACAGAGCAGCACATGTTGATTTCTTACCCATCTATACTGATGGTTCAAGAACTAACACCTCTGTTGGCTGTGTTTCCTGACATTATTATCTCAAATCAGATCCCACCAGACTGCAGTAATTATACAGCAGAGTTACATGCCATTCAGCTTACACTTGTGCATATAAAAGAAAACTGCTACCAAAAGTGTATAATTTATACAGACTCATTGAGCTCTTTACAGGTTATCTCCTCTCCTATGTATAATCCACATCCAATACTTTATGAGGTGGTCACAAAATGAAAATCCTTAATTTTAATGTTCAGTTCTGCTGGATTCCCAGCCACATTGGAATCAAAGGAAATGAGGTTGCAGATGCAGCTGCTAAATCAGCTCATACCTTCTCCACATACTGTTTGACAGTTCCATATACAGACTACAGACAACTTATAAGATCAAAGCTAATTGCTCAGTGGGAGTTAACATGGCAAGAAGCATCAACAAACAAATTATATAACATTAAACCTGAAATTAAACACTGGCATTCTAGTCAACGTACAAAGAGAAGGGAGGAGGTTGTCCTTGCTATGCTCCGCATAGCTCACAGTCACCTTACGCATTCTCATTTATTGAGAGGTGAAGACCCTCCCATATGTGAAAAATGCAACACACATCTCACTATTCATCATATTCTGGTAGATTGTCAAACATTTACACGAGAGAGGAATGAAATTTTCACTTATCTAACCAAGCCATATACACTCAGGGAAATGCTAGCAGACTCAGCAAAATTGCATGATGTTTTTAAATTTTATAGAAAGAATTAATTTGTACAAACACATTTGATCATAAATTTTTTTATATGTAAATACTTTTTTGCTTAACTCAACCTTTATACATACATATTATTCATTAGGTTAAATCTGACCAATTATGTATTACCATAGGCCTTGATCTTGTATATTTGTATCACCCTGCTGTAATTTTGTTAATATATAAATACCATAATGCTAAACTTAAATTTTATGCATCGGTGCTGTATAATAATTCCTTTCTGACTCTTTAAGTATTAGTATAATAATGTTTGTTGTAATCTTACTAGATGTAGACATTGTTTTGTATATACATATATTAACCTATAGCTATCTATTTATGTACTGCTGAAATCTTTGCACTAATTTTGTTTATATGTAGATACTGCATCACTTAACATACATTTTGTGTATGCATCTTATTTACTACTTTATTTTTCGAATAATCATGTAGTGCTGTAGGATCTTACTTATTTGTATACTTTCTAGTAATTCTGTTTATACTGCATTCCTCAATTTAATTTTCACCCATGCATATTGTATAATAATCCCTTTTTGCCTATTTTCGTACTACTATAAAGGCATCTATTATAATTTTACATATATGTAGATACTGCATTCCTTGACTTAGTGTTTCATATATTACGTATTAACTTATATTGTTAACAATTTTGCACTACTGTAATAACCTCTGACCTTGGGTGTTGCTGTGTCCTCTGCAGCAGTTCTGTTTACCTAGAGATGCTGCTTTGTGAAACTAGATTCTTGTACAGACATATTGTTTACAGTTCTCTGTAAATGCTAATGTTGTAACCTTTAGTATGGCACAGGATGACCTTTGTAGTTTTTGTGCCAAATAAACTATAAACCAACCAACCCAAGACAGTATTCGAACCCGCAACCTTTTGACTGGAGAGCGGAAACCATTTATTTGGTTTTAACATATCACGATTAATCCGATTTTCTAGATCGTCGAGGGTAGTTTCGGTGTATACGAATGCCGTATCGTCAGCGAAGGATATCATTTTGCCAAGAAGTTTGTATTTACATAGATCATTTACATATATTAAAAATAGGTTGGGTCCTAGTACTGACCCTTGCTGGACACCGTATTTTATTATGTTTGTTGTGCTGTTAAATGTACCGTAGCTGGTATATTGTTTTCTATTATTCAGATTTACCAGTCATTAATAATTCCTCTAATGCCATATGTGGACATTTTCAGTAGCAATAGGTCATGATGAACACAGTCGAACGCCTTTGATATATCAAGAAAAAACGGCTGCTGTGCGCATTACTTTATTTATTCCACTACAGACCGTTTTATGAAACTCCAATAGCGCTTTTTCGGTATTGCATACGGATCTAAACCCATATTGATTAGTTGCGTAAAAGGATATTGTATTTAGATAGCTATTTAAGCGGTTTTTTTTTTTATTTATTAGGATTTCAATAACCTTTGAGATTGTGGATAATATAGATATTGTTCTGTAATTTTTTGTCTCATTTCTGTTACGTCCTTTAAATAGCGGTACATTGAAGCAGTCTTTAAGTGTTCTATAAATTTACCATCTGCAAAGGATTTATTAATGATATTTGTGAAGAACTGCAATTTGTGTTTAATGATAATGTCTAGTTTTTTGACGTTTATATTGTCACTTTCTATTTTTTTCACTTTTTTTAATCCGAGTACTACACTCTTTACCTCATTTTCGTTTACTGCGGATCTGTGCAGGTAGTCAAAAAAAATTCGAAATTGGCACCAATTATAATAAATTTGAGAACCACATAAACATTATTAACTGCCTCAAACCGTCAAATTAGACACAAATCAGCTATATGAGGAGTTTATCAAAACGATTAAATATGCAGACAGCAAATCGCAATATCACAAAGGAGTTACTACAAAAAAGGATATTCACACACACACACACACACACACACACTGGATAACAGATGAACTAAAAATATGATAAGGACAAAAGAGAAGCTCTATCGTAAGCATTGGAAAAATCTCTACAATTTAATGTTTGAACATGACTAAAAAAGTTTGCTAAATATCTAAAGGAAAAAATAAAGCAGGCAAAAGAACATTTTCTTCTATCGAAATTTCTTTCTTGTAATAATGATAAAAGCAAAGAATGGGGGTTGGTTAATATGATAATAGGTAACACAAAGCACAAAACACGCGAATTCCAAGAGGGCAATGATATCACCGATGTACTTAACAAAATGAACAACCACCTTACAAGCTAAGGTAGTTGTGATTTCGACCCTGCAAAAAAAGGACAAAGTACGTGAGTCACCTTCCATGGATTAAGAATTCCATGTATCTACACGCAGTAAACGAAGATGAGATAAAGAGTGTAGTACTCGGATTAAAAAAAGTGAAAAAAATGGGAAGTGACAATATAAACGGATGGGTGACGGTTTGAACCAGATCAAGATCAAGATAAGATAAGGAATCGTGACGTCATTGGTTGATAAGAAGATGACGTCATTGTGGGCGTGACATCATGAGTTTGGAATGTTAGGAATTTCCCTAGGGGTATATGTGTCAGTGGCATGAGTTCTTGTGTTTTGGTTCGCGTATGGAATTATGGGTGATGGTAGAGATAAGGATTTGTATTAGTGGTGCACTTCTGACCAGAACAAGATCAAGATAAGATAAGGAATCGTCACGTGAATGTTTGTTGTTATAGAGTTTGGAATGTTTGGAATTTTGCTGGGCCCTCGTCTGTCAGGGACATCACGTGACGATTTTATTTCGCTTAGTGAATTGTGGGTGATATTTAGAGATAAGAATCGTGACGTTATGTGTTTGGAAATTTCTGGGGAACATATGTCTCTCTGTGATATGACATGGTGTTTTGTTTTGGGTATGGAATTGTGGGCGTTGTTTTTGAGATAAGATATCTTGGAATTTTCCCAGGGTGACACACATCCGTCATTGTCGTCATGTTTTGTTTGGTTGTCTATAAATGGCTGTACTAATTTTCCAATACATTTTGGGGTATTTCTTTCCTGTTAAAGGGTGAGAATTCTTAGAGAAACTCGTGATGGCGGCAGTGTTTCGAGCTTTTCTGAATAATTTAATTATATACTGGTGTCCCTTAAACATACTTTTTCCCCCCCATAGCTCATCCATATTTTCTTCTATATTCATATTCTAATTCAAGTTCATATTTTATTCATAATTCATCGAAATATTTTGATTTGTCTAAATTAAGATCTTAAAGTTCAATAAATAAACAAATCGTGTGTGAATTCACGGTGATTTCAAAAGTAATCTTACTTGAACATACATAACACATCAACGACACTCTTTGTTCTTTTAAGTTTACATATTTATTTCACAGATATTATTTACAATGCAATATGCAGAAATAGGAATTTACAGATACTACCATTGCATATGGTGTTTTTCTTGTCGTAGCATTTCTTTGATGAGGCATGTTTGATTGTCTGATTTTGATACTGCTTCCCAGATGATTATGGCAATTTCAGCGAACATTAATATTAGCAGTACTGCTATAAAAGCAAGTATCTGCCACTTTTGCGATGGTTCTTGATTTTCACTTGCAAAGAAAAAAAAATCATTGATAGTAATGGAAAAGTTAGCAGATTACTATAATCCTAATACAGTAGTTAGTTTTGGAAGTATCAAAGCTTTACAGAAACATACAAATTTGCCACATGAAACTGTGAAAAGTTGATTATCAACACAACCTACTAATGTGAGACATAAACCCATTAGAAGAAAGTTTAGACGCAATCAAATCAAAGTCCCGACACTTTTACACACTTTTCAATGTGATTTGGCAGATATGTCATCCCATGCAAAAGAGAATGGGGGGGGAGGGTTCCTTCTTGTATGCATTGATTGTTTTTCCCAATTTGCGTGGGTTCGAACCCTGAAGAAGAAATCAGCAGACGCTATTGTTAATGCTTTCGAGTCTATTTTTAAAGAGGAAGTGCCATGTTACATAAACACTGATCAAGGAAAAGAGTTTTGCAACAAGAAAGTTCGTGCATTGTTTAAAAATCATAATGTTCATTTCTACACGACCAGGAGCGAAATGAAAGCACCCATTGCAGAAAGATTTATCAGAACATTGAAAACAACGATCTACAAATGGATAACGTATACTAAAAGTTATACGAACGTTTTGCCGACCCTTGTACATACTTATAACCACACACCACACCGCACTATCGGTATGGCTCCTTCGGAAGTTAACCTTCACAACGAGAATCGTGTTTAGAAATATTTGTACGGAGCCCAAGAGGAGACTGCTAAACCAAAATTTCAGTGTGATAGTATGGTTTTAAGTGATAATGCCCACAAATTTAGAAAAGGGTATTGGGGGTAACTGGACACAAGAATTGTTCACTATTGCTCAGGTTATTAATAGAAACCCTGTAGTATAGAGAGTTCGCAGTCGGGACGGAGAGATAGTGGAGGGAACTTTCTATGAACTTCAGCTGCAAAAGGCTAATATACCCAATGAACTTCCGGAAGACGTGTATCTAATCGAACAAGTACTTAGCAGCGCAAACAGAAAGGAAAGCTTCAGTATTTTGTTAAGTGGCTCGGTTATTCCTCATCGTATAATTCTTGGGTTCGTAGCGAAGATGTTTTACTTAACCCTTCCCAGTAACGCCAGTATGAAAATGTTTTCTACAAACATGCAAACGAAAATTCAAGTGGAATTACCACGAGATCAGACTTAAAGGTAAATGGGAAGTTGCTATTGCTGAAATTCATCTTCCGGGAGAATTTAATAACATCGATTCCGGTTACGATGAGTTTCATATGATACGTGCAGTTGGAGGAGGAGGAGTCAACAATATCGACAACAACAACATAACAGGAAAAAAGTTTTCAAAAAGTCTAAAGAAGGATTTTACCAAGTGTACAAGATTCCCCATGGCTTTTACAATTCACCCTCTGAACTTCTTCAAGCAGTGTTTGATGTGAGTTCTGTGATTACTGGAAAAAAGGACCCAAACAACACTATTTCTCTGACAGTCCCAAAAGATTATAACCTTTTGTTTCCCAAGGAGGCCTCGGGTTTGGGTCTCCTACTAGGTTTTAATTAGATTGTTGTTAAACTGAAAGGTACATTGCGTTACGAAAACAAACATTTCAGTCAGAATGATATAATCACGTAATCACAAGAAAGATATTTATTTAACCAAATATTTCGGTCTGGAAATAGCAGACCATCGTCGGTGGTATTACAAGAACAGTTTTTTGGTTAAATAAATATCTTTCTTGTGATTACGTGATTATATCATTCAGTCTTATGTCGCAAGTATCCTTAAAACAACAAACATTTCAGTCAATTAGCATTGAAATTCGTTCTGACAACGGCGAGTTGTTTCACTTTCGTGGCGGCAAGACAAGTGAAGGATAACTGATTATCTCAGATATTACACATAGCAGGCAGGTGGGACTCAAATGTTTACAGGGCCCCCAATACAGCATTGGTACGGATTAGGTAGCATTTTCAGAAGTGCCTTCTCCTTTCTAAGTCCACTTTTAAAACCTGCAGCTCAATTTGTCGGTCGTCAAGCCTTAAAAGCCGGTCAGCATATGATAGGAGATGTATTGGAAGGGGTACCTATACGTCGCTTTATAAACAGAGCATCAGAAGCTGGGAAAACCATTGCTGAAAAGGCTCAGAGTCGATTACTTCAGAGAGATCAAGGAAGCAAGAAGAAAAAAACGAATACTAAAAAGCGCAAGCGAGATTACATCTTTTGCTGAGGATATGATGTCAGAGTTAGATCTTTTTTCCCACCCTCGTGTCAACATGTGTGTGGAAAGAAGTTCTTATGTTACCTACCAACCAATATCCAGTACTGACAGTGGAGGTCTTGTGGAATTTTGCATACCAAGTACATCTGAAGAATACTTGGATTTGAGAAAATCATACCTACGCGTTCGTGTGCGCATCACTGACAATGATAATAAACTATCGAAGATTCTTCTGTTGGTGTTGTGAATATTTTTTTCCATTCCCTGTTCAGCCAAATTGATTTTTTTTCTCCAAGATAAACTAGTGAATGTGGCATCAGACACGTATCCTTATAGGGCTTATATTGAAAACCTACTAAATTATGACAGAGATGCTAAAAACAGTCAACTGACAAATGAACTATTTGTTAAAGATGATGTAGTTAATGTTAGTGATATGTTTACCAAAAGTGAATGTGGGATGCGTAGACGACAAGTTCGAATTAACCAATCGAAAAGTGTCGAGATGCTTGGGCGAATACACGCTGACATCATGCATCAAGACCGGTACTTGATAAACAACGTTATTATGCAGTTCTCCCGAATTTTATTTACTGACTGCAAATGCTAATTCTAAGGCTGAAGTGCAAAGAAGAGGCTACACGTTTTGTCTGCAAAGTCAAAATAAATCCAAAGATTCAACTAGCTCACCTGTCTGTGTTAGACAAGTCAAAGTATATCCCATCAATCGTGTGCAAGTGTCTTATTTTTCGATTCCCAAGGGTATGTCAGATCCCACACGAGACAATCTGTATCTAGGTGAAATACCATCTAGATTAATTATTGGACTGGTCGCTAGTGATGGATTTAATGGCAGCACTTTCAACAGAAATCCATTTAATTTTCACCATTTCAATCTGAATTTTCTTGTAGTGACAGCTGACGGTATTCAATATCCCTCACAACTTTTGACTCCGAACTTCAAAGAAAGGCATTACAGCAGATGTTACATGCCACTGTTCACATCGCTAGGCAAATGGAACAGAGACTGTGGTAATGACATTTCTTATGAAGAATACGTAAAGAGAAACGTTCTCTACGGATTTGACTTATCGCCAGATCAAAATGCCGTTGCCCCCAATGTCAGCCTGTTAAGAAGAGGAAGTGTGCGACTAGTAGTTAAATTTGCTCAACCTCTTCCTGAAAACATCACAGTGGTTCTTTATGCAGAATTTGAGTGTACGTTATCCGTAACAAAGGATCGTTCTGTGTTACTGGACTATGAACACTGAAAAATTAGTAAGCATACTAGAGTTAGAACCCACCACAAGAAAAGTGGGTTTAGGAGTTTGTGCTCGTGATGAATTGCCACAACATCCGATCAGAAAACAACAGTCGATGTTCGTCGTGAACACAGATCCGACCTGGTTGCCAGGACAACATTGGCAAGCTATCTATATTAAAGACAAACACGGTGATTTTTTCGATAGCTTCGGTCGTCCACCCGAAAACGATATTGTTAACTTTCTGAATATTAATACTAATAAATGGTATTATAATTCTGTAATTGTACAAGCTAAGGAATCTGTCGCTTGTGGTTTGCATTGTGTGTATTTTTTAATATTGAGATGTCGTGGTCTTTCTATGCAAAATATTATTAACAAATGTTATTCTAAGGATTTATGGTTAAATGATATTGTAGTAACTAATGCTGTTACAGATCATTTACTGAAAATAAAAAATAATTTAAAAAAATTGTTTTTTCACTTACCATCTTTTTCACACCAGTTTCTTATTCCCACGCAGTTTTCGGGGAGATAAAGAGATGAATCTGGTACTCCTTCTTCGAGCTCTCTTGCGGGGAGGGTTTGGAGTGGAAGCATTTTCCTCTCTGGGACAGGCTGATGTTGATGGTTGATGGGAATGGTTCTGGGTATTCGGTTTGTTCAGTGAAGGTTCTGGATGTGGCAGTCTATGTTCCTGTTGCTCTCCTTCTGTGTGAGCCAATTGGTTTTTCAAACCTAAATACTTTTGCAGAACATTTAAATATGCTTTTACTTTTTCATCTCATGTTTATTTCTTATTTTTAAAATGGCACTCATTTCATCATCGAGTGTGTACAGTTCACGCTCCTCTGGTGAATGGAGTAGTGTAAATTTTTTAAACATATTCATTTTCTAATAAGCGAACTCAATAAAGGAACAATGATACTGCCTAATAATGGGAACGGTACTCCCTCGTACTGTAAAACCAGTTTTCTTCTGGTAATGAAGGGAAGCGATTTGTTACTTAGTGCTCTTATAATTTTTTTTCCTTCGTAGGTGTGACTTCTGTTTGTTTTTTAGTGGAATATTTCCACATAAAACATTTTTGCAGATTTCACAGAGTATGGTGAGTTGGCTGGAAGTACAGTGTTTTAAAGCATCATTTGCTTGTTTGGGAGAGGAATGAGATAAGTACTTGATGAGATAATCATAGCGTTTGAGTCTATCGGCCATTCAGGGATAAATACTGTATTGGGTTCTTCTCCTGGCAAAATCCGTGACTTTAAGAGTAAAATATCAGGTGTTTCCTGTCTAAAGTCTAAAACTAAATATGAGTGGGGTTTCCGTGTTGCATCTTTATAAATCTGAACTAACACGTTCGTTTGTCCTGGAAATACTTGGGAAGCTAAATGAGAAAACTGTAAAGAGTCTCGGGGATTTTTAAAAGCAATAACATAATGACTATTGAGAGAAATTGTAAGAAAATATGTACCTTAACAGAATAAATTTTGTGTCAGTAGAATGACACTGAGGTTACGGTGATGTGAACTTTTATGAAAACATCAGCTATTTCCGTGCTGTCCTTAGCCTGGTGAACGAAATCATCGATTATGAGTAAATTTCTCAAATTAGAATCAAATTCAGGTAACTTCAAACCATTCACGAATTCTATATTGGTAAATTTTTTAAATTTATCTTGATTTTCACTGTAACAGTAAACGATTCGCTCCGGTGGTGGTTTGATTAGTTGATTACAATGTTCTGTGAGAGACAACACGAATGTTGTTTTTCCTGACTGTGTAGCTCCCAAAATAATGCATGTAAATGAATGTATGAACATATCGAAAATGATAACATAATTAGACTGTGATTATTTTTATATAATCAGAGAAAGGCGTTAGCTGATTTTTTTTTTAGAGATCATGTAAAAACAAATAGATACTTGCTTTTAATATCGAAAAATCTCCCTATCAAGATTTTTTTTTATCACAGTCACCATGTAATCATACCAAGACGAATTTTTCTTTTTAAATTCTAAGAAAGAAAAAAAACTATTGTGGAATAATAGTAACAATAACAGTTATCTGAAAACTGTACAAGAGAAGGGCGACACTGCTAATTATCGTGTTGGGAAACAACCATGGATTTTTACCTACCAGGTAGAATGTTGTTTAGTTTTCTGTCCCATAGATGGCATCTTTTGCTTATGGAGTATGTGAGTGTAAGGAATTATCCTTTAAAATACCCATAGGGAAAAGTGCATGTGCCTGTTTACACTATGCGCTTCGCAAAAGTGTATCCAAATCTTTTTGTTACGGAGGTCATTTTGAGTTGACAGCTCCATTTGTCTGTATGGGCAGAAAATGGTACAGGAATTTGGATGTTTTGTGGCTCACCCTTTACTGCTGCTATCATAGATTCCAGATTAATGTCAAGTAATGCCTTCGCATTTGGTCACAATCTTACCCCTCCCCCACGTTTTGTAGGAATAAGATTTGGGGCCTGTGGTAACAAACTCAACTATAAAATCACCGTCGAGTTCGTCACCTAGCTCCTCCAATGGACGGTGAGTATTCGTCCGATTTTTTACTGACAATGACAGAATCAATATCTGTGTATAAAAGCCGTCTTTGCAAGGGTTCATGACCTCATATAACTTTATACTACCATAGGCAGCTACAAATGAGGAGATGACAACATTCCCTTTCCTATGATGGTTGTTTACTCTCCTATTGAAGGCACTGAGCCTTCAATAGGAGGGTAAGCAACCATCATGTGCTCTTTTGAAACTAACCTGGTATCTTGGATAACTTTACTGTTATCTAAAAAAGTTCTACGAGGTCTTCATAATAAGAAATCATCTTGGTCTGAGTTCTTAACAACATTCTCATGCCAAGCCTTCCCCATACAGAATTCAAACAAAGCTTAGCAAGTGAATGTTTCCAGTGTTTTTACTAATGTGTTCACTATTTAACATAACACCTTCCCTTAGCAAAAACTCGTCCAGATAAGACTGTAGGTTTTGACCTTCTGGCCATCCAGATGCTTCCTGTTTCAGCTTTAGAAAGGTATCAATGTAGTGAGCAAAGAAGTTTTCTTCCCCTTCAAATTTTTGAGAAATATGCCACACCTCGTAAAATTCTATAACTTTATAACCGCGAGCACGTGCTAAATCTAATTCTTGAGTCCACCAATAACCTGTAAATGATCGGTCCATATGAGAGCATAATGGGGCCATTTCGGAAGGACACTTTCCACAGAGGTTGAAGATTAATTTTTCATTAACTGTGATGGGCAAAACCGAGGGAAAAAATTGGTAGGTGCTTCCACTTTTGCATAGCAAATACCAAAGTATACCCCAGGAGAATAGTCGAAATTATCTATAATAACTTTGGGATGCCCATAGGAAATACCTGGTATTTCATTACCCATGGATAAAGGCTATTGAAGTCCAAACAGCAAATAACTTCCCTTCTGACTGAATTTTGTGATACATTTTGTAGCAGTCGGTTCTACCACCATGCAGAGCACTATGAGGTAAAATGGGATCTGGAATATTAAGAGCAACAATAAAGTTTTTCAAGGCTGTGTTTTTAGAAATTTCTACATTAAACCGACATTCCCAAATTGAGATCACATCGAATCCTTGGCTACAAAAATAGTTTTCCGATCCTTCATTTGCTCAAAAAGGGTGATCATGTTTGTATTTCTATATGGTTGGTAAGTATTTGCTCAATAGCAATTTTGACAACCATGGAAGATGTAAGCATAATATTCATAAATTAAGCTTCCACATTTCCCATCGACAAAATAAGGTCCCATGCGGACTTCTCACCCCACAGAATGTGCATGTTGTATGGTTATGTTGTTCTGTTGTTCTTGCCATTTAAGTCAAGCCAAAGCCTTTCGACTTTGCATGTTTGCCTCTATGTAACCCTGAGCAGAAAGTATGGCCAATGTGTTAGGTTTCAAAAGGTTTTTGGAGAAATACTCTCAAACATACTCCTGCAATTGTAATGTCATGGAGAAAGGGATCAATGTGGGTGAGCTGTATGAAGAGAGTGCGAAAAGTGTTGCAACTGTCATGCAAAACATGCACGTCATCTTTCGTATAAGCTAAAAGTTCCACTTTCAGACAGTATTCAGTGTCTAGTCGATTTTCTTACCAAGTCTCGAACTCTGTACGAGTTTCTTTATTCATAAATTCTGGCTGGAAATATGATTTTTTTGGGATGACTCCATGATAATCCAGAGAATCAGATGTGTGAAACTTATTAGGAAAGAAACTCTTATGAACTTCTGGGAGATCGAACATGACTGGTAGTTTCCTAAGAGCGACACTAATGTAGGAAAAACTGTCAAGAAATATGATGTTTAATGGGTCATTATAGATAGCAAGTATCTTCGATCCATCAAGCACTACACGGGGTTGGAAATTTTTTGAAAAAAGAAATTCCAAAATAAAGTACCCGTCAAAACCACGAAAATTGTGTGCAATCACACAGACATTTTTGTATTTTGGTTTGACAGTCCGACGGATCCTACCATCTTGTCTCAGTTTCATGATAATCTTGACAGCAAACAACTCATCTAGAAACTGACCCACACACTTTTCACCCCAGAACTCGCGTTCGTGACTACCAAAATCAGCTATACATAAGACTGGAACATGACGATGATTTTTTGCTTCAGTTTCTGTGTTAAAAAAACAGAAATTTGCTTATTTGAGACCTCCGATTTTTGCACAAAGCACATTTGTTTGGGGTGAACTAATTTGCAGTGACTGCAGAAATTTTCAGGTGGACAGACGTGGCTTTTATCTGTAGAGAAAGTAGCCAAACACTCTCTGCAACGATGGAATTTTGAACAAATATTATTTTGTATGTGTAAATTCAGACATTCGTTGCCGTAGAAAAATCTATTGCATGAATCAAACAAAAGAAGGTTCTGCACATTATGATTGGCATTTGTGCTACAGCAGGTACACCTATTTTGACATTTATGCATTTGCAGTTTGATAGACGTGTTGTATGTCCGAAAGCAACTGAGGCAATTATATTTATTCCCAAACAGAGCTGGCACACTATGCACAAAATCATAATGCGAGCTGTGGTATAAAAGACAGATCTGTTTACTTGCATTTGGTCCCTGAAACACCACAGAAAAATCAGCATCTGCAGAAAAAATTACGATTTGGTATTCCAGAGTCAAATGCTTTTGAAAGAGACCTGCTTCTGGAATACCGCAAGAAATGAGCAGAACCCCTGCAATTTTGTAGAGAGTAAAGCCCTCTTTGTTTGTAACTTTTTACGATATAACCGCACTTGTCTGTATGTTTGGACCTCATCAGTGTCTGCAGAAACATCCAGAACAAATGCTCGGGTCATGCAAAGATTGTCTTTGTTGGTAATTTCCACAATAGCTTTTTTATTTTCACAAATTCATCCAGGTTAAGCAGCGTTCTTCTTTTTACATTGATTTTTCTACCACCACTATTGCTACTTATATTGATAAGTATGACATCTATAGAAAGATTATTTACCAAAAGAAACTCACGTTTCGATTGGGCCACAGCATAAAAAGCATCAACTATCCTTCAGATAGTTAGTTCAGAAAGCAACATGAATGGTAAATTAATGTTGACTTCTAAACTGGATGCACTAACACCCAACCGAATGTGAGAAAAAGTTCCTAAACTCGATAAACACTGAATAATCTCATTGAGCATATCTGGAAACATTTCAAAACAAACAATCTGGTGAAAAGAGTTCAAGATCACGAAATCGAATTTGATATTCCAATTCACGAGTTTGATACTTGATAGAATTACGTGATTGGGCCACTGAAACAGTATAAAAGTCCCTGTAGAGTGAGGGTTCAATAGTAGAAGTAGAGAGTTTAGTTTCATATCCAGAAACTGAATGTGAATTATGTAAATTTTTTGGGGGGTCGCGACTTCCTCCAGCCACACCAGTGATTGTTACATGAGGATAAACACCACGTCCTGTGCTTTGTTCATTTTCTCCTGCCAAATCAACCTGTACAAAAATGGGGTGATGATTGAACATATTCCCATCACCATCAGCAAAATGAATAACAGATGAGTGCTATTAAAAAATTTACTTTCTAGATGTCAGCAATATCGTTTAGAAATAAAAAAACTCAATGTCATCCTAAGGTGATTTTTGCAATTATGACACTACATGAGGCTTTCACAAACACACTTTTACTAAACATCAGCCCTCAAAATTTTTCCCCCAAATCCTAACAACCAAAAAATAAAAAAATGTTTTATCGACATTTCACTAAACACGAAACAGTTTGAAGTATTTTTATGAAATGTTACTCATCATAATGTGTTTTGCAATTTCGACACTATGCAATAGTTTCACTAACACAATATTACTAAATAACCACACTCAATATCTTTTCCCAATTAAAAATAAAAAAAAATATAATGACTTATGGGATTTCACTTAACACAAAACAGATTGAAAATCATGAACATCATTTTTAATTTTCCATTGCAAAAACCACCTTATAACTTTATATACAAAATTCACTATGAAGTCACTAAAAAATTCAACTAATGTTAAAATTTTCAAATGACATTGCTATAAAAACCACATAAAATTAACTTACCTTTTATCCAGAAAAACTCATTTTGGAACTACAAACTTCTGAATGCATAAAACTATTACAAATACTAGAAAGACAAATGGAACCAGCGATCCCATTAGTCTATTTATAAAAAATCGGAACCAATAGAAAACCAATAACGACAACATGTGACTATCAATAACTTACATCTCATCGATCACATGAGGTCAAATTGCAAACCTTAGCTACACATCAGTAGTGTAATCAATTCCTGTATCACCTCGAAACAATTAGTCACAACAGAAAGCTTGCGTAATACACAATCCTGGGAAAATTTACCTTTGAAGAAACCGCGATACATCAATGAAAGGAAGTGATTCGAATAACTTAGTTCTCATCATCACATGAGGTCAATTGCAAACTTTTGCTAGCTAATACTAGTGTAAACATTAGTCACAGCTTGACTAATACACAACCCTGGGAAAAATTTTACCTTTGAAAAAACCGTGATACCTCTATGAAAAGAACGATGACTGACCGAAAATGAGTCACTCAGTTATCTACAAACAAGTCTAATGAAAATTAGCAGTGTGGGAAAAAAATTCAGACACAATTTATTTATTTATTTTACTCAGTTATTCTGGTTATAATATATTCTGGTTATAATAAGTTATAATTATTCTAGTTATATCTGCGGTAAGGCAATTGATGGAGAAATATAAAGAGATGCAAGTGGCGCTGCACATGGTGTTTATAGACCTGGAAAAGGCATACGACAGAGTGTCCAGGCAGGAGGGATGGAGGTGTATGAGGAAGAAAGGGTTGACGGAGAAGTATATGAGGTTGGTGAAGGAGATGTATGAGGGAACAGAAACTCAGGTCAAGTCTAGTGTCGGCATGATAGAAGGGTTCCCCATTGTCATAGGGCTACACCAAGGGTCAGTTCTGAGCCCATACGCCTTTGACCTGGTCATGGATGTACTAGTGGAGGATTTCAAGAAGGAGGCACCTTGGAGCATGCTGTTTGCCGACGACATTGTTCTATGAGAATCATCCCAAGAGAAGCTTGAAAATACCCTGGAAGAGTGGAGAAAGGTATTGGAGGAGAGAGAGAGAGGCATGAAAATTAACCAGGAGAAGACTGAATATATGTCAACAGGGAGTGATGAGGATATGATCATACGACTTCAGGGTGAAAGGCTAATTTCAGGAAAGAAATTCAAGTACCTTGGGTCGATCGTCAAGAGAAATGGTGACCTGACCAGGAAGAGGAAATATAGCACCGAATAACATGCAGTTGGATGAACTGGAGGAAGATGAGTGGAGTCCTGTGCGACAAGAGAGGGAGTTGTAAGAGGAAAGGAAAGCTGTATAAGATGGTGGTGAGGCCGATGATGCTTCATGGTGCGGAGACATGACCTATAACAAAGGCACAGGAGAGGAAGATGGAGGTAGCAGAGATGCAGATGTTGAGGTGGATGAATGGTGTGACAAAGAAAGACAAGATAAGGAATGACTACATCAGAGGGACAATTAAGGTGGGACCAATTGGCAAGAAGATACAAGAAAGTAGGCTGAGGTGGTTTGGGCATGTAGAGAGGAAGGGGGAAGAGTATGTTAGTAAACGAGTGGAGTATATGGAGGTGGAGGGAATGAGGAAAAGAGGCAGGCCCAAGCTCAGGTGGAGGGATAAGGTGACAGAGGATGTTAGGGAGAAAGGATGGAGTCTGAAGGATGCCCTGGACCGGAGAACTTGGAAGAGGAAGGTTAAAGATTGGTGCGCTGACCCTGTTTAACATGGGATAAGGCATAGTGAAAGAAGATTCTGGTTATAATATGTAGTTAACTGAATTTTAAAAGTCAAACCTATAATGAAAAAATCAACTGGATTTTGAGACTTGTGTTTGTGTTCTGTGCTGTGAATAGATGTTAAAAATCAACAATTTTGAACATTCACTTGATAGCACCAAGATGTTCTCATTCTGGAAAAAAATGTAAGTTAATTTTTTAAGTTAAACATAACAATTGATAATTGTAATTTCAATAATCACTGCTCGTATGTTTTTGGTAAGCATAATTCTAATACTGAATAGTATTAGAATTATGTAATCATAGGGTATATATTAGAGTATCAACATGGATACATTAGCGACTTTACATGTCTAATGTGTGTGTGTGTGTGTGTGTGTTTGAGGGATACCACCATATAATTAAATTATTCAGAAAATCTCGAAACACAGCCGCCACTAAACTCTACTCTACTCTAAGGATTCCCACCCTTTAACAGGAAAGAAATACCCCAAAATGTAATGGAAAATTAGTACAGCCATCTATAGAAGAAAAAAAAACTTATGTTTGAGTGACATTAGCATATAATTAAATTATTCAGAAAACCCATAACTCGGCCGCCATCACGACTCTACTCTACTCTAAGAATTCCCACCCTTTAACAGGAAAGAAATACCCCAAAATGCACGAAACACAAAACATGACGATAATGATGGATGTGTGTCACCCTGGGAAAATTCCAAGATATCTTATCTCAAAAACATCGCCCACAATTCCATACCCAAACCAAAACACTATGTCATATCACCGAGAGGCATATGTTCCCCAGAAATTTCCAAACACATAACGTCACGATTCTTATCTCTAAATATCACCCACAATTCACTAAGCAAACCAAAAACACCACGTGATGTTCCTGACAGACGAGGGCCCCAGCGAAATTCCAAACATTCCAAACTCTATAACAACAAACATTCACGTGACGATTCCTTATCTTATCTTGATCTTGATCTGGTCAGAAGTGCACCACCAATAACGATACGAATCCTTATCTCTACCATCATCCATAATTTCATACGCGAACAACAACACAAGAACTGACGTCACTGACAGACGAGGGCCCCAGCGAAATTCCAAACTTTGCAAACTCAGTAACAACAAACATTCACGTCACGATTCCTTATCTTATCTTGATCTTGATCCGGTTCAAAGTGTCCCACCAATCACAACACAAATCCTTATCTCTACCATCACCCATAATTCCATACGCGAACCAAAACACAAGAACTCATGTCACTGACACATATGCCCCCAGGGAAATTCCTAACATTCGAAACTCATAACGTCACGCCCACGAAGATGTCATCTTCTTATCAACCAATGACGTTACGATTCCTTATCTTATCTTGATCTTGATCTGGTTCAAACTGTCAACCATACCACTGTAGATACATAGAATTCTATGTATCTACCACTGTAGATACATAGAATTCTTAATCCATGGAAGGTGACTCACGTACTTTGTCCTTTTTGCAGGGTCGAAATCACAACTACCATAGATTGTAAGGTGGTTGTTCATTTTGTTAAGTACATCGGTGATATCATTGCCCTCTTGGAATTCGCGTGTTTTGTGCTACCTATTATCATATTAACCAACCCCCATTCTTTGCTTTTATCATTATTACAAGAAAGAAATTTCGATAAAAGAAAATGTTCTTTTGCCTGCTTTATTTTTTCCTTTAGGTATTTAGCAAACTTTTTTAGTCATGTTCAAACATTAAATTGTAGAGATTTTTCCTATGCTTATGATAGAGCTTCTCTTTTGTCCTTATCATATTTTTTAGTTCATCTGTTATCCAGTGTGTGTGAATATCCTTTTTCGTAGTAACTCCTTTGTGATATTGCGATTTGCTGTCTGCATATTTAATCATTTTGGTAAACTCCTGATATAGCTGATTTGTGTCTAATTTGACGGCTTGAGGCAGTTGATAATGTTTTATGTAGTTCTCAAATTCATTATAATTGGTGCCAATTTCGAATTTTTTATGACTATCTGCACAGATCATTTCAATGCTATTAGGTAAGGATAGATTCAACAGTATGGAATGGTGAATTGTTATTTTGCTAAAGTAGATTGCAGAGGATACCTCAGAGGCCATTCTGTTTCTTATGAATATGTGATTAATACAACTTGTTGAGCTGTTCGCTTCTCTCGTAATGCCATCGATATAAGCAAGAAACCCATGAGTAGATTGTATAGTTTTATATTCTTCAGTTTGCTGTTATTCTTATTAAGGTCCATATTTATATCCCCACTAGTATGATATTGTCGTGCTTTAAGGTTTTTAGGACATTTAGCTATGATAGATAGATATGAACTGGGCCATCGTGTACCCTGTATATAGCAAATATAATTATATTCACTAGTTTCAGCGTTTTGCATTTTTGATTCCAAAAAAAAAAAAAAAAAAATCAGCTAACGCCTTTTTGTTCCCGTATGGGAGTAGGCGAGGCCATTTAGCCCTATCTAACTTTTGGAGAATGAGTGGGCAGTTCAATCTCCACTGGTACCAATAAGAGATAGATGGCTCAAGGCTATCACTAATTAAGCGGTACACAGTGAAGAAAGACGGCTCAAATGTGCCGCCATCTCGTGGTCCCTAACCCTAACACAATATATTTTAATGTCTGAAATAATGTGGGTTCTACGGTCGATTTTCTTGAGTTTACGGGACGAAAAACCCGAGTGTCCGGGAGGAAAAACTCGCTTGCCCGTGCCAGAGATCGACTAACTCGGGAACCGGTCGAAAAAAAGGATTAGAAAAATTTCCTCTAATCGCCGACTAGACTCGAAACCAAGTCTTCCTTCGTGCGGCCAAGCGCCGTGGTATGCAAACGCCACATCCACTGAGCTACACAGATTTTTAATTCCAGTCTATGAAATTTATAAATATTTTTCCTAGCGTAGAAAATTAATCCACCTGAACGATTATTATCGCGACAATCATAATACGTATCGTAATTTGCGCGAGAATAACGATCAACCTCAAGTTGTTTGATCCATATTTCACTTAGGACTAGTACATCTATATATGATTCAGTCTCTGTGAAAAGTAACATTAAATTAACAAAATTTGACTAATTAGATCGATAAGTCGATCTAATATTTACATGATATATGTTGAAATTTTTGGATGAGTTTGTAGTAGTGTGAAGATTTTTTTTTACACAGGTTAGATTATACAGTTACATCAGAGAGCCTGTGTAGCTCAGTGGATGTGGTGTTTGCCAACCATGGCGCTTAGCCGCACGAAGGAAGACTTGGTTTCGAGTCTAATCGGCGACTAGAGGAAATTTTTCTAAGCCTTTATTCGACCGGTTCCCGGGTTAGTCGATCTCTGGCACGGGCAAGCAGGTTTTTCCTCCCGGAAACTCTGGTTTTTCGTCCTGTAAACTCAAGAAAATCGATCGTAGAACCCACATTATTTCAGACATTAAATATATTATGTTAGGGTTAGGGACCACGAGATGGCGGCACATTTGAGCCGTCTCTCTTCACTGAGTACCGCTTGATTAGCGATAGCCTTGGGCCATCTATCTCTGATTGGTACCAGTGGGGATTGAACTGCCCACTCAGTCTCCAAAAGTTAGATAGGGCTAAATGGCCTCGCCTACTCCCCGTATACGGGAATAAAAAGGCGTTAGTGATTTTTTTTTTTATCAGAATCTAAGCTATTCATGTGGAATCTTAAATCCATTTAGGTTTTCATTGTTCCAGTTATTCACAAGCAACATTTAGATTTACTCCCTTCTTTGACTATGTTCGTTGAGGTCGTCCGGTCTTTTATCCGTATCACTTTTGTGTTGTTGTTCTTTCTCATGAATAGAAATTCACTAAAATCGGTTCCTGATGCCGTCTCTTCATTCTATTGTATATTATCATAATTGAAATAGTCCATAATGATCACCCTTTTCTTATTAGCCAGACCAATTTGTCTAAACGTTTTCTTCTCTGTGCTTTCGACATTACCTAGCAGCACCATATTAAACATATCATCCTTTCCACCTCCACTTTACACCATACTGCTTTAAAACCGCTGTCGGTGTTTTCTCCTTGCATCTCCACCTTGGATGGGCACAACTCCTGTACGATGATCGATAACACACCTCCTCCCTTTTGCTTTGTCTGTCTTCGGAAACGACTACATGTCCTCCACCTCTGTTCCTGTCAAAATGTCATCTTCGTTCAACCATTTCTCAGTTATAGCAACAATTTCTGGGCAATTTAATTCTATCAGCGCTACAATTTCGTACATGCATTTCACTTGCATACTAGCAATTGTAATATTCATTCTTTTAATAATATTTTATGCCATGTAATGGAAGCTGCCAAATTTTCGTGATGCAGTAAATTTGGCGCTACTGGTTATTAATGAATTAATGAAAAATAAACTATAATGCTTTTCCACTGGGAATAAATTTTTAATTAATATGAGATTTGGTTATTAAGAATCGCCATCTGGTGCCCGAGAGAGTTTGATGTATGGCGATTTCTGTGTTTAATATTATGTTGTCTGGCAGACTTTCTGAGAAATGAAAGCCAACATGAGAAGCATATTGGTTATTGGTTGCATAATTTAAGATAACCATGCTTTAAGCAGATTTATTTATGTACATATTTTGAAATCATTCACTGCGATTAAAGGCTAAGTGAACAAGGAATCCCTTAGTTACGTGATAAACTTATTATTGGTGATAAAATGGCGGAGAGGTTTTCCAGATTTCACGAAGATCGCGACTATCAAGTAAGAGTGTAGTATCTTATAGTTTTTAAGTATAGGTGTCTATTGCTTTTATATAGAACTTGTGATAGCTATTCTTAAATTAATGCAATCGCCAAGAATTCTCAGTTGATCGTTCCGATTATCCCACTGCAATTTTATATATTTTTTCATATGTGTATTAGTTATTTTCAGATGTGTGAAAATAAAATAAAAATGTATTTAATTGCCCATCATGTGTTTTTTTATAAACTAGTGTACCGTTTAGGTCACTCCGAAATATGAGAACAACGGTAATAGAACAAATATTCCTTTGAACCCCATAACAAATAAATGGAAATGAGGTATCAGTGCAGAAAGATAAGCAATTCCTTGTTATGTAAATTTTTAAATTTCTAAAGGAATTGATCTCTTCTGCACTGATACTGGAAATGATTAGTGAGAATTATAAAACCATGTTTTTTTGTTTTAATCTATTATTATTATTATTATTATTATTATTATTATTTTGTAGTAGTGATATCATATATTAACAACATCAGTTGAATGTACAGTATTTTTTAATTTTAAGTGATACTTTAGATAGTTTTTTAATTAACATTTTAACACAATTTTTGTATAATTTGAATCGCTTTTATTTTCTAGTTTTCAATAGTCTAATTTAAACTGCAGTTGAGATAATGTCACAACTTGGTAAATCCATTTCTCAGGTACGTGCATGAAGAATTACAGAGCAAATTCTGGTAAACATAGAAGGTATCATGGAGTGGTACTATGGCATGAGAAACTGGAAAATAAATCAGCAAATAATGGGAAATAATCAAAGGATATTTAAAAATAGTAATGAATTTGATGTGAAGTTGAATAATTAGATTGCAATGCCAAGGTTAAAGGGTAAGTGGTGTTTAAGTGTGAATGATACACACACAACCTTATTTGTTTGGTTATATTTCATCCTTTATCCAAGTTGCATGTGAAGTAACTTCATGACTGGGCTGCTTGTATATAGAGGCTAATGAAGTCACATCAGTTGCCTTAGTATCCCATAATGCAAGGTGCACATCCTTACAGACATGTATAATGCTATGTATTATGGGAAGGGCTGCCCTTCCCATAATACAAGTTTGTGCATGAATAATAATTCATTCACAAACTTTGTTTGCTTACACCTGGATGAAGGATGAAACCAAGAATAAGTTGATTGAGTACTATGGATAAGCCATAGTACTTAATCAACTTCAGGATCCCTGAATCCTTAGTCTGCTACTCTGAAGATTGAACCTTGTATTAACTGTTTAATTATTATTATTATTATTTAATATAAGAAGTGTTTCAAATTGAAGTACCGATATTCAAAGTAATCTCTAGAGAGAATCTGTAGCCAAAACACCTACAATCTTAGGTTAGGTAGACACCCTAACTAGATCATGGAGGAAACATTTTGATAATAAAAATGTGCCCACCTAACTTGATTACCCTCCATGATCTAGTTAGGTGGGCACCCTAACTAGATCATGGAGGAAACATTTTGACAATAAAAAAAAAAAAAAAAAAAATTAGTAAAAAAAACTAACCAATAGGGGGAAATATGCCAAGCTAAAAAAGATACTGAATTTTGCATACTACATGAACCGTAAGGAGATATAAATGAAGGAGCAAGACTGACTCTTACAGTCATTTGATGTGTGTGATGTGTCTCACTTTGCCTGAACATGCTTTGCTTGTGAAGTGTTTCTATAGGATTGAGGGAACTGCTGTAGCAGCATCTCATGACTACAGCTCTTCTGCCTTGGCCCTTTGCTATTCTTCTGCTGAATATGCCTACCCAGTATGGTCCAGATCCTGCCATGCTGAAAAACTTGACCCAGCATTGAATGAAAGCTGCCGCTTAATTACAGGATGCCTGAAACCAACACCACTAAAACACCTGTATACTTTGGCTGGTATTGCACCCCCTTCAATTCGAAGATCTGCATTCTCAGCTGATGAAAGAAGCAGACAGATGAATGATGAACGCCACCCACTGTTCAGCCAGACCTCAGTGCCCCAAAGAATAAGATCCTGACATAGCTTCCTGACAACTGTTGAACTACCTAAAAACCTCCCAGAGACAAGACTTCAACAATGGCTTGCACTATATCCTGAAAATAATACTGGTATTCCAACAGCCGAACATCTTCCACGTGGTGCCCACTTGGACTGGAATACTTGGAAAAGCCTAAACAGACTCCAGATGACAGGACACTGCAAACAAAACCTCATCAAATGGGGCTACCTCACTGGCCAAGACAATTGTGAGTGTGGGACAACCCAGTCCATGGAACACCTTCTTTCTTGTCTCTTTCTTCCATCACCTTGTGCAAAAGAGGACCTTATATCCTGCACAGAAAGAGCAGTTGATTGTGCAAGATACTGGAGGAACATCTGACCATGTTTATTGTATATAAGTTATGTATAGTTTCCTTTTTTTTCATATTTAGTTATTATTCCCTGTATATTTCACCTACCAAATCTAAGCTAATGTATCCTAATTTGTTGTAAATCATGTTGTACCACTTATTTACTACTGTACTACTTGTGTTTGGATATAAAATAAAAAAAAAAATTACTACAGATACCTAAAGACTTTGTGAAAAGGCCCACTGACACGAAATGCAGTGCGATGCATGGTTCGTTGATTTGAAGAAACAGGCAGTTTGACATTCAAACCAGGAAGAAGGCTTAAATCTGAAATTCCACAAATGACTGAAGATATTGAAACTTTATTTGTTGAATAGTCAAATGAGAATGCTGTAGGTTCATTCATTGCACATTCCATAGCAAGACATTAGATTTGCCATACACAGTGGTGCAGAGAACTTTCTATAAATTGTTGTAGTGTTACCTGTATAAACTCGGCCACAGCTGAGAGTTGCAAATTGTCAATGCCAGAATCTGAGAAATGTTTGTGTTGACATATCTGCCATGCATGTGGACAAGGATTGGCCTTGGAACTCCTATAGAGTATGAAGTACAGTAGTGAACAAATTAATCTGAACAAGCTGAATTTTCGCCAGGTGTTTGGTTTTTGTTTCAGTTTACTATTTTGGTTCAGTGCTGCATGTTTTAACTGTCTCTATGATGTTTATCAATAGTGTTGTCTGTTTTTAATAGAGTAAGAAAATTGACATTTGTAGTGTTTTATTCATTTTGTGTAACTGTAAAATGGATACATCTTCAAGAAAGCATTAAAAAAATATATATGTACTCTTCTCAGCACACTTCCATGACTCAAAGACAAATTGCCAGTGAGTGTGGTGTTGGTTTGGGTACTTAATGCAATTTTAAAGATATTTAGGCAGACAGGTACCTTTTATGACAGAAAAGGAAAATGGGCAAAAAAAAAGAAAACTACACTTACTCAAGATTGTTTACTACTTAGGAAAAGCAAAATGAATCGAAGATAGTCTGCTGTAGAATTAAATAGAGTGTGGCAGCTAGTGGGATTAATGGTTTTAAAATGATGACAGTCCGTCGAAGATTGTTGGAAGCAGGGATGACTGCTCACAGACCAAAAAAGAAACACTTGTTGACAAAGGCTATGCAGAAAAAGAGTCCAAAGTGTACAAAGATTGGACTGTTCAGAAGTGGAAGGTCATATTCTCAGATGAGAGCCATTTCTTTGTTCAAAGAGAGCGAGTACCCTATGTTCACAAATCAGCAGCTGAGAAGACTTCTTCTGCCCACCTTCAACAAGCTCCTAAACATGACTAGCTAAAAGATGTTTTGATGTTTTACACATAACAGTCCAGGATCACTTGTTTGATGGATACCTGTTGATTATATGATGAAAAGTGGCCAATATATTAAAATATTGGAGAAAAGAGCAGTCCCATAGGTCCAGAAAGACAAAGAATTCATATATCAACAAGATCTTGCTCCATGTTACACTTCAAAAAAAAGTGAGAGTTCCTCAAAAATCGCCGTCCAACTGTTGCAGTGGCCAGCTTATTCTCCTGACATTAACCCAATAGAAGATTTGTGGGCCATAGTGAACAAGAGACTTGGAAAATTAAATTGTGATACAAAAGATAACTTGATACAACTATTATAAAAGTATGGTTTCCAGATGCAGAAATAAGAAAAACGTGTTCTACTTTGGTAGAGTCCATTCCTAAGCTAATTAATGAACTTATTAGGAACAGGAATAGCACATAAATTATTAGGTAAAGTTGGAGTTTAATTTTTGTACTTATTTTCTTGCAAAATTAAAATTTTTCTTTAAAATGTGAATGTGTGGATTAATTTGTTTGCTGCTATACATTTTCATGTTTGTGGAACAGTAAACACTCAACCCTGCTGCATCTTGCTACAGAAAATCCTCATGCATATCAACAAGTTGTCTTACATTTGCTAAAGGTCACAGTATGGACAGCATTTATGGCTAAGTTTATTATCAGGTCACATTTCTTCAAAAAAAAAATCCATCAAACTGGATTTGTAACCTGCACAGTCCCAGTTGCACATTGAGCAGGTTCATCATCCCACAACTGCAGCAAAGAGAGTGTCTGAACACAACAGTGCTGGTGCAAGATGGAGCATCTTCCCACATAGGATGCGAAGTCAAACAATTAGTGTGTCAACATTTCACAGAGGATAGAGTAATCAGTCACTCCTTTTCAATGAAATGGTGACTGCATTCACCAGACCTTAACACCTGTGCCTTTTGGATTACCTCAAAAGCATGGTGTATCCTGGCAAAGTTCTTCATATGGCATATTTGAAAGACAAAATTGCACATCATGTATGAAACCTTTCAACTGATAAGTTGCATTCTGCTGTAGACAATACTCTATAGTAGTATCAGCAGTTAGTCCTGCACAAAGGCCAGTACAATGAATGTCATCTCGTTGATCTTCCAGATCTCCATACAACATGTCAACTCTATGTGATATGCTTTTTGTATTACATTATTTTATGAAATGAGCAAAATAAAATATCATTGAATAACTACGTTTGGCATTGACTCTGAATCACATACTATGTGGTTCATATTAATGTAATTTTATCCTACTCACAGCACCACATTTCCCTTACTAGTTCATTTTTGAACTTTTTTTTTTTTTTTTCTTGTCAAAATCTCTTTCCCACAATCTGTTTGAATACCACTAAGTTTGATGGTATTTTGTCTCCTAGTTCTCTTATAGATTGCTACAGAGAGCTATAGATCTATTGTGATGCCCATGAAAGTAACTACAGAAAAGGCACAGTGCAGAAACGGAGCACTTATGAGAAAGTGACTGAAGGAAGTCTGTGAGAGAAAAGTCACCAATTAAGCAGATCCCTCTTCTGTATATAATCGAGAATTCTTAGGGGAGTTTTGGGTGCATCACCAGAAATGTGGGAACGGTATTCCAAGGTTAGAATACTGTTCCCACATTCAGACTTTGAAATCATCAACTATGCTATTGTAAAAATAATCATAATTAAAATTCTGAATATTTTTACAAATTGTTTATGTTGAAATGTTTATTAGTTTTAGTTTCATAACATGCATTGTTGGCACTTGCAATGTGCCCGTTATTGAAATTGTTTTGTCAAAAATGATATGTAAAGAAGTTAAAAAATTGATGTCCCTACCAGATTTGATATTTGTATTACTTAAAAGAATTTTATTGCAATTTAAAATTATCAAAAGTTGTGTTTTTATGAAGACATTCTCTCTTGTCGCTAACGGAGACAACGTGTCAGCCATTAATTATACCTAACTTCTTGCTTACCAGTTTCATTCAGTGCACATGCTCCCCAAGAAGTTTGATGTGTGATTGACAGCTGAAAAGTTCGGTATCGAAACAATGAGAGAGAGTAAACAGGATAGCGTTTGGAAGGAATTTAGAACACAGGCCGGCAGATATTTAAGTTCAGAGGAAACTGAATTTTTTTTATGTGACAGTCAGGGGAAAATTAATAGTGTATTCCGAAAAAGGAATCGTGGAACTATTAAGTTTTTAATGTGGAATAAGTATGTGGATAAATAAAAGAAAATATTGCTATATGCGTTTTAAAAGGAATATTGGAGGAAACGCTAATTGAAAGATTTATAGTAGGTTCCGAAAAGGAAATCGTAGAACTGTAAGTTTTTTTAATTGAAAGAGTTAAGACTGTCAATAAGCATTTAGTGAATAAAAGAAGAATTTGCTATTTACGTTCTAAAAGGATGTTCGAGAAAACTCTGATTAGGAAGTTTCATCTGTATTAAGGACGCTGGATCTGACTATTATTTCTACTGAAGAAAAGAGACAGAATTAAGTTTGGACGAATTAATGTGTGCTACATGAGTGATGAAAAAGGATCCTGTGAAAATGAAGAATAGAGTCATATATCTTCGGAAAAGGGCCTTGACAGAGAAAGAAACTAGCTATGAACATTTTGCCATTGTGTAAACAAAGTGTTTAGTCTAGTCTTAAGTGTAAGTTTATTTTTAAAAGGCCTTGGATCCAATTAATTTGTAGTTATGTAATATTTGTTTGAAGTGTATATATATTGTTTTTGTTATATTAAATGTGCTTATTTTGTATTTTGGTCTTGAGTCAGTGATTTATTTGGATTCTGAAAGAGTTAAGGTCATTGCACCAATTGGAGTGAACCCTTGTGCATATAAAAATATATAGGTACACTCGGAAATAAATAAAAAATAATTGTTAGAAACAGAGATCATCTCTATGGTAGGATTAATATTAAAATAATATCTATGAATATCCTATATAGATCTATATAAAAAATCACTGATTATTAACACTATGAATAATGTAGTCTTTAAATGGTGATGACTCTGCAACGTGTTACAACTGGCAGCTGCCATGCTAAATATATATATAGAAGATGCAGGATTGGTATTAATTCTGGGACACAAGTGTTAAGCATAGCTGGAGGAATACTCTGGACTAGGAGCCTTTTTAGTATCAAGATTAATCAGGGTTTTCCCTGATGTCCTTCTGATGATAGCTCAGAGGAGGCATGCAAAGAGCAGTTTGTGGTAGTGTAGATGTTGCCTTGATTGTCTAAGCAAGAGTTTGAAGGAAAAAATTGATGCCAAAGATATGCACTTTTTCCTTGAGTGAGGTTATCATGGTACCATCATAATGTGAGAGAGGTGGGAACAAGGAAGGGCAAAAGTTATGCCCAACAGCCTTTGTAAGGGACCAAAAGGCTCGACTGCCATTTGAGCAGTTTATTGCATTTCATTCTTATGAAGTCTGCACTAGTATTGTTGATAACTTATTTATTTATTTTTTTATTTGTAAACACTTGTTTGAGGCTGTTGGGTAAGCTGAATAAGAAGCTGAAGTTTTTAATTTAAGCCATTGAGCATATGTTGTATTTTTATCATGGACTTGCAGAGGTATATTTTATTTTATTTTTTGAAAACCAGGGCTTAGATAGGTGTTGGAGGTTTGCAGTAGAGTGGAGAAGAAAGGCTCTCATTGCAGTGAAGATTATATCAGTTATTAGTTCAGTGTAGATAATTGGAGCAGGACAGCAAAAACAGTAATTTGGCCATGGAAAAGAGGCATACAAATTTCAGAGGTCATCCCAGTTGGCACAATTATAATGTCATAGGGTATGAGACTGAAATTCATTGAAAGGAGAATGAACTGTAGAGGAGACTTGAATAAGATTGAGGTCAGAGTTGCCAAGAGGAAAACAGATATCTACAGTGTATTTAGAGGGAGAGGTAGTTAAGAAAAGGTCCAGAGTGTTGGAAGAATGATGAGGATTGTCTAGTATTCTGGTTTTGTAGGTTAACTATTTATGATAGATCATGACTGATGGCAGATGATTCAGCTTCCTTTCTGGCTTGATTTGAGAAGTTCTAGTAGAGTCACCAGTTTCTGTTAGATGGCAAAGGCCCTAGGAAGACAATTTGGGTAATTAGTTTGTATGAAATCACTTTTTAGTGATAAGTCAAAAAAGGTTAGTTTGATTGCCAGAGTTAGGGGAGTGGTAAAGGCAACAGATGAAAGCTACCAAGTGAAGTAAGATAATTTTGAGCCAGAGCAGATCGAAAAGTGGGGATTTTAAGTTGATGTCTCAAAGTGGCATGTATATCACTGATGTTTGTATTGATGCCCTGAATGTTGGTGAAATGGATGTGGGAGTGTTTTTCATTGGAAGAAATTTTGTTATTTTTGGGAGGATTGTTCAATATATTTTTATTATTTGTTTTTTTTTTTTTTTTTTGTTATTTTTTATGGGAATTTACACACACACACACACACACAGAGAGAGAGAGAGAGAGACAGAGTTAAAATGACACAAGTCCCTCTATCTATCCCAATGGCTTTAACAGGCCTTTAGGGCCCACAACCTTCCAAGCATGCTTGGATTTCGTAACCGAAATACGAGGATAGAATGGTCACTCCTATGCCTCAAGGTATTCTTGACTGTATCCTTGTGTGTTCAAGGGTCCGGTTTGCCTGCTTGCGGGATGAAAAACACCAGATAAACTGGCGGAAAAAACCCTACTGCCCGCGCCCAAGACCGGCTAACTTGGCTATGGCTGAGGAAGATCCTTCAGCTCCTCACGTCTCCGACGGGAATCGAACCTAGGACAATCCTTCCCCAGGCATATGGTTGCGAAGCGCAAAGCCACTAGGCTAACCGCGCGGACCAGAGTTAAAATGACACAAGTCCCTCACTCCAGTTTTAACTGGAGTGAGGGACTTGTGTAAATAACTCACACCCACAAGAGCCTATACTTGGACTGAAGTGCCCAGACTTCAGTCCAAGTATAGGCTTACACGGTGTCTCCTACACACCACTAACTCAGTTCCCTCTAAGCATGACCTAGCAGAGTAAATAGCAGCAGGAGTATTTGCCAGCTGATTGAGAAGGCTCAACAGATGTGTTACCATTCAGGTTTGGTCCCATTCACTAACCAGTGGCCAGCTTGCAAAAAGCTGTTTTACTGCTGTACCCTCAAACGAATCAGAAACTTGCTCCGTATTGAGTAATGATAACAGTATGTTGAGCATGTTCAGTAAGGCAGGAAAATAGAAGACAGAGGCTTTACTTTAGGGATGAAACATGGTAGTAGCCACTTCACATCGCAAAAAAAAGTGGAGTTGCTGTAGTGATTCACCAAGTGATGAAAGACATCTAGTTGACGTTTCCTCCAACTAGGGAAGAAAGATATACATTTAAGCTGGAAATACTTGCCCTGCCAGAGCCCCATTTCTGGAAACAGGCTGTATCATGGGAAGGTGGAGATTATTTGGCTGGGAGAAGCTTTATATTGTGCAGTCACCAGTTTATAATGATCCATCATTAGAAGGATGAATTTACTTTGTCCTTCCAATAAGCAGGATAGTTAGTCTCACATAAGGCAGTGAAATGCTACAGTAGATTTCAACTTAAAATTCCTACAAAGATCTTCCCCATGGTATGTCTGAATATACATAAATGATGTATATTCAGACAACATACCTTGGGGAAGAGCTTCGTGTTCTTGTCTTGTTAACTTTAAATTTTCTTAGAACATAAATTTTGATGGGACATCATTGGTAAATAAAAAATCATAAACTGAACTCATAAAAGAATAATAAATTACAAGAAAAATTTAAAACTGAACTGTAGCATAAAATAGATTTTTTAATCTTTACTTCATTCCCTTCTGGTAAAAAAAATTCTCCATGTATTTTTAATCTATTTTATGCTACATTTTGGTTTTAAATTCCTCTTGTAATTTATTATTTTATAAGTTTGGTTTATGATTTTATATTTACCAAGGTCTCATCAGGATTTACACAGATCTGTGCCCAATAGTCAAGATAGGATCTTATCCTTACTAATGATCCCTCCAAATATGCAGTGAGTGTAGTGAGCCCCCTTGGGTAATTCTGACCACAACCTAGTGCTCATCTTCTCCCCCCTGCAACAATGCTAACATAGTCACTCCCACACAAGAGTAGTTTGGCATTATAACAGTACCAAATGGGACAGAACTCAGAACTGCCATCCCCTAACTAAACCCTTGTTCTACAAAAGATGTGCCAGTGCTGTACAAATGAAAAATCAGGCATATCACAACTAGCTCAAATCAAGAACCCCATCCTCCTTCAATACCTATACTGAAGCCCGAAACAGATGCAAGAACAAATTATCATTGCTTCTAAAATAGAATTTGAATGGGCAGAAAGCTGCAAGCCTGCCAAATGGCAGCCATGCCTTTTGGTCTCTTGCCAAGGCAATTGGCCATAACTTTTGCCCTACACTATTCCCACCTCTATCATACACAGATGGCTCAATTGCGACATCACCCATAGAAACAGCTAACCTCCTGGCTTCACACTTTGCCTTCAATGTGCACATAACTGACAATGGCAAATGCCCTCCAGTCATTCCAACTTCCCAACATACAATGCCCCCCGTATCCTTTTGCCAAAAAGACATCACAAACCTGTTGTCTAAATTAGACACAAAAAAGTCTCCTGGCCCTGACGGCATTCCTCTAATTGTCCTGAAGGTCTGTGCACCAGAACTGACTCCTATCCTATGCCCTGTACACACTCTCTTACTCCACTGATATATATCCCAAAGCCTGGCAACTGGCTTATATTCAACCCATTCCTAAAAAGGGTGACAAATCACTGCCATCTGACTACCTCCCTATCTCACTCACTTCAGTCCTATTTAAAGTGATGGAAAAAACCATCAACTTTCAACTCCTAATCTACCTTGAAGGTACCCGGCTATTAAGCGACCACCAGTATGGATTCCGTCGAAGCCGATCAATAGGAGATCTACTCTCATACATCACCCATCGCTGGCTGGACAAATGCCATGGAGAAATTCGGCGAATCCCAAGTAGTTGCACTTGATATCTCTAAAGCCTTTCACCGAGTCTGGCACAAAAGCTTATTAAGCAAACTCCCATCATTAGGACTGTCTCAGGACTTCTGCAGATGGATTGCCAGCTTCCTGTTTGGACACACACACTATGTGTGATGGTAGACTGTCCTGTCCTCCCTATCCTGTCACCATCCAACTAATGCTGGGGGTCCCACAAGGTTCAGTTCTCTCACCGACCCTCTTCCTTCTATATATCAATGACCTACTTCAGTTGACCTCTAACCCAATACACAGTTTTGCAGATGACAGCACATTACACTTCTCCCTTTCATTTGAGAAACTCTACTACTCTACACAACTCATTTCAACCCACAGAACATCAACCACCATTGCCCTTAATTCCAACCTCCAAGCCATCCTCCAATGGGGCTCAGATAACCTTAATGCTAGTAAAACCCAGTTCTGTCTTATTTCTCACAAAAAAGAACCATTTTCCTCCAGCATTGTTTTTGATAACACTCAAATTCCCAGACAAGATGAGATTTCTCTTCTCAGAATTATCCTGACATCGAGCCTCTCCTGGCATAAATACATCACAACATTGCATCCTCAGCCTCCAAAAAACTAGGTTTCCTCTTTCGCTCAAGATGCTACTTCACCTGTAACTAAACAGCTGTTAACATTATACAAATCACAAATCTGCATAGCTATTGAATACTGCTCTCACATTTAGAGTGGGGCTCCTGAAAGTCCTCAAAATGCTTGACTCAATATGGAGGAGAGACTGATAAATGACCCATCTCCCACCAACTTGCTCCCTTCACTTTCACATAGACGCTTGGTCTCTGCAATTTGTATATTCTATAAATATTTCCATGGGAAATGTTCATCTGAAACAGTATCAATAATTACCCCACTCTGTACTAAGCCCATTGAAACATGTACAGCTGCTGCCCAACATCCTTTCATAGTACACCTTGAAACCCACAGAACAAGTTTCTTTTCCTCCTCCTTCATCCCTGCTACTGCGATACTGTGGAACAGTCTTCCTCCCAACGTATTTCCCAAGGAATATAACATACAGGCTTTTAAATCAAATATAAACATGTTTCTCCTTTCCCAACCCACCACCCATATACGGTACTAACGTATTATGGGTTGACTCAGCCAACCTCACATATATGGGCCCAACATAAAAAAAAAAAAAAAAATCAATGAGCTGTTTTATTCATTTTTGCATAAATGCTAGTTGTGAGAGGAGTTTTTCTAAATAAAATTTGATTTAGAATTACTACATGACTATGAAATAGACTTCGCCAGTGTCATCGACAATTTTGCTAACAGAAAAGCAAGAAAAATAATATTTTAGAATGTTGAAATTAAAGTTTTACTTCAAAAATAAACATAGTGTTTTAATTTATTTCCCTATACGTTGTTTTGACTTTTTGTTTTGGTGTGTATTGAGAGGGGCAGCAAACTCGAGGACCGCCCCGGGCGGCAACAGCTCTAGTTACGCCACTGACACAGCTGATAATCTTTTCACCCCAGAATGCATAATCTCATGCTTTGCCACATTAAACTGATATCCATTCTCTTTTGCCCATACTGTCCATCTATTTAAATCATTCTGCAAAATATTAACATCTTCATACGAGGGTATGAAGTGCCTGTGGCAAGTTTCCAACTTGCACCCCCCTCAACCCAAAAATGACAAAAAGTTTGAAAAATTTAAATATAACAAGTTAAATTTTATTAAATGCAATATGTTAAATACTTACTATTAACCTCATCAAAATGAGTTGCAGTGTGTTGCAGAATTTGTGTGTCTCAAGCAGCATATTGCTGAAATTTAAAAATACAATATAAAATAGCAGATTATTATTATTGTTATTACGGGCAACTCCAGGGACTCCTTAGACTCATCGAGGGAGGCCCCAATGTGGAATGGGCTGCCTTAAACTCATTCACTGTCACAGACTCTGGCAGCCCATTCCACTCATTCACCACTCTAAAAGTAAAGAACCCAGCTCTAACACCCTTACTAACCACACTTTTGCCCAGCTTCCATGGATGTCCCCTAGTCCTTCCACAACCAGCCCTGTTCTCAAAAATATCTTCTGAATTAATTTTATAGAAACCTTTCAGTAATTTGAATGTCTCAATCATATCTCTCCTCTTCTGTCTATCAACCAATTTTTGCAACCCACAAATCCTCAACCTGTTCTCATAACATTCATTCCACAGACCTGCTATCATCTTGGTCACTCGCCTCTGGATCCTCTCAATCTCCTCCCCATCAAGAAGAAACCTAGGTGACCAAATCTGGTCACAGTAGTCGAGATGGGGTCTTAATAGACTCGATATAGAGGAACAATAACTTGCTTGTCTCTGCTTGTCAACATATTCTTCAGCAACCAAGTGATTTGATGAGCTGATTTGGCCACTTTTGCAATGTGCCCCCAACTTCAACTTCTTATCCACCAACACTCCTAAATCTCGTGCCTCATCAATTTCCTGGAGTACAGTTCCACCAATGTAATAAACTGCTGCTAATCTTTTCATCCCAAAATGTATAACCTTACATTTTGCCACATTAAATTGACATCCATTCTCCTTAGCCCAGACCTCCAATCTATCAAAATCATCCTGCAAAATTTTGACATTTGTTTGCGGATGATGCAAAGTTGGGTAGGGCAATAGTGAATCATCTGCAAACAAATGAACTGTTCCTCTCAGATCCTTTCCTATATCATTAATGAACAAATTAAACAGCAGTGGTCCAAGAACAGATCCTTGTGGCACACCACTAGTCACAGGCCGTCTTGTGGACTCTACTCCTGAATAAACCACTCTCTGATATCTCTCTGTCAACCAACCTCCTATACAACTCACCAACCCTATATCCATCCCCATATGCTGCATTTTATTGATTAGAATTCCGTGTAGTATCCTGTCAAAGGCCTTAGCAAGGTCCAGTAGAATCACTGTAAACCCATTACCCTTATCCAGTTCAGTCGTCACTGTGTTATTATACGTGAGCAAGTTACTGAGGCATGACCTACCCTTCACAAAACCATGCTGTCCCCGATACAGTATCCCATTTTCATCTATCCAATCTTGTAATTTCCTCTTGACTATTTTCTCCAAGACCTTGATAACGATTCCTGTTATGCTGATTGGCCGGTAATTTTCAACAGCAGCCTTGGAACCACCTTTATGCAGCGGAACTATTTTCCCCTCTTTCCACCCCCTTGGGACTGACCCAGACACGAGGCTCAAATTAAACAAAATGGTCAAGGACACTGACAATTCTTTAGCCGCTTCACGTACGACACGAGCTGGTATACCATCCAGTCCCACAGATGTATTGACATTGAGGTTCTGTAATAGACTAGTTACCTCTATTTCATTCATCACAATTCCAGTATAAGCTGTTGGTTCTTCCATTCCTGCAATGTCACCACCTGGATGATATACTCTTGCAAAGTGCTCGCTCAATAATTCCATTATATTGACTGATTCGGTTACCTCCCTACCCTCAGCATCTTTTAAAATCATTCTACCATGAACATTTTTCCTTTTACTTGCAACATATTAAAAAAACTGTTTGGGATTCTCTTTAGTCTGCATGGCCAATTTTCTTTCATAATCTGCTTTTGCTTTTCTTACCACCCTTCCTGCACCTGCTGGTCACCTTTCTCCTTAAATTCCCTCCACACTTGTTTCTTTTTTTGCAGCTCAAGCTTAATAGTGTTATTCATCCATTTAACCCCTACTTGATTTATTATTCGGACTCTTGGTATACAGTCAACCATTTCCTCCTGCAAACACTTCTTAACCACCTCCCATGCACTATCAACATCCAGCCCTTGCAGTTTTACATGCCATGGCACTGAGCCAAGCACACTCCTAAGCTTGTCATACTTACCGACCAGGTAATTCCACATATACCCTGTCTTAATTGTAAATTCCACTCCTTTTGCAACCTCCCAAGTCATGACCTTATGATCCTCTCACCAATTGTGGCAACATGGTCATGTTCATTACAGCCACATTCTCAGTTGCAATTACTAGGTCAAGCACTCTCTGCACCCTTAGTATTTTCCACTACATGCTGTTGCAGATAGTCGTCCCTTAATAACTGCATAAAATCCAAATCCAAAACCCTCTCCTCCTTCCAGTCAATGTTACCATAATTGAAATCACCCATAATAATTACTCTCCTTCCACTCATTTCTTCTATTTGCCTATGCATACTATCCCCACCATCTATTCCATCACTGGTCTATAGCAGCACCCAATTGTATATTTTGTTCTGCTAGACTGTCTCACACTAAATAGCCTGAAATGTGCTCTTTTCTCTATCCTGCAGTTCAACTTCTATACTCCTTGGCTGCAACTCATCAGCGATCATCAATAACATTCCTCCCCCCCTTTTTATTCTCCCTGTCACTCCTGAACACACTATACCCTTCGCATTCAATCCCACTAGCTTTATCATCTTCTGTCAGCCATGTTTCACTAATACCAACAACCTGTGGCCTGGAAGTGCCAACCAAGGCCAAAAACTCTTCCTTCTTGTTCTTAATACTCCTGGCATTAGTGTACATGAATTGCAGAAGCCCATTAGTCCCATCCCTAATTTGATGCCTTATACTAACTATTCCGTTCTGATTTGTTGTCCTTCATACTCGCTCGGGCATATTATACTCATTCATACACTCAACTGCCTCCCTAAAGTTTGCATATCTACTCCCCCCCCCCCTTTAATAAATCTAGTTTCCCTGAGTCTGTACATCCACTTCATTCATCAACACTTTTTCAAGCCTCCATACACCAAATCCATTCAAATGTAACCCATCCATCTTATATAAATCCTTTCGCCCATCGAACTCACTCCACACATCCACAAATTCCACACCACTCTCCATGCATAAAGTCATTGGCAATTATGGCCCTTCTTCTAAACACTTCACTGTGATACCGTGGCAAAATACTCACCATCTTAACTCTCTCACACCTGTTTTGCTACCTCAAGTAATTCCCTCACATCCTCTATCATTTCCATTTTGTTTTCTTTCAAATCATTTGTTCCAAATGATTTGAGTTCCTGCCACGACTATCATTTCTTTCACCCTCTGTTTTTGCACTCGAATAGATTTGCTGACGTCCTTTATGTTCGCACCCGGCTGGTATGATTTCCTCAAACTCTCAACTATCACACCTCTTAATAACGAATCTCCATACACCACTTGCTCCTTCATTTTATTTACATTTACGAACATTCTCTTATTTTTCGTATCAGACTTTCGCTGTTTATTAGTCAGTACGTTCAGTACACATTTTTCCATACGCTCCAGTTGCCGCTCTGCTCAACCGTGCGATTTCACTACTTGCATCTATCTCACCATTTTCATTATCATTTAAATCATCCATTCTTTCTGTATTTCTACCTTCATTTACACTTTCAATTACGCTCTCACACCTGTCTGGTACTACCTTGCAATTCCTTATCACATCACTATTTTCTATATTCTGACTTTCTTTAACGATATCACTCTCGCCACCTGAAACACGCTTTAGATCCTCATTCTCCTTACACTTTCTGCACATATTAACTCCCCTATCACCATCTAACCCGACTCCAACCGCCCTTCGCAAAGCATACATCTCACAGACAGCATATTGCATAAACTCTTTCATATCATAACTCTTAAACAAACATGACGACCTGACCGCCATTTTTTTTTTTATTCAGTGCCATATGGACGCGATCTTATCTTAAAAATAATAATTAAAATAACACAGAAAACGCACAAAAATCGCACAGACACACTAAGAAATGAAAAGCAAACAATACTACATAAAATTCTAGTAAAATTGCCGATGATAACATAAAATACTACTGATCTTTTCAGGAGCTCTCGACAAGCCGACGATCATATCAATGATTGTTGATAGATTATAAGATATAAGATTTTGCGAAAGCATTGTTCTAATTTGCATAACAGAATTCTGTTATGCAAATTAGAACAAATGGGGGTGAATATGACACTGGTTATGTGGATAAGAGGTTGGCTGCTTGACATATAAAAAAAAAGTGGTATATGGAGGGGCAGAATCAAGGTGAAAACAGATGACTAGTGGTGTGCCACAAAGTTTAATTTGTACATAGATAAAGGAAATATTCAGTTGTTTACTGCTGATGCAAAATTAGGTAGAGTAATGGCTAATCATGGTGATGTGGAGAGCTTGCAGGATGATTTGAATAGGTTGTCAGCAGTACAGTAACGAGGATATGAAGCGCCTGTGGCAAGTTTCTAATTTGCACCCTCCCAACCCAAAAATGACAAAAAGTTTGAAAATTTTAAATGTAACAAGTTAAATTTTATTAAATGCAATATGTTAAATACTTACTATTAACTCCATCAAAATGAGTTGCAGTGTGTTGTAGAATTTGTGTATCTAAAGTAGCGTATTGCCGAAATTTAAAAATACAATATAAAATAGTGGACTTTTATATCTATTTATTTATTCTTATTTTTTACATTTTGCGTCCCAAACTTAGTTGCATCTATGGCGGGTGACTCTTTCACCACGCCCTCATTACGCACTGGTTGTCAGTATGGGCAATAGATAATGGGTGTCTGTTTAATGTGTGGAAATGTAAAGTTATGCATTTTAGGATATATAGATTACTCGCTGTGTACTGCATTGACGAAACTGTACTCCAGGAAATAGATGAAGCTAAAGATTTAGGAGTGGTGATAGACGGAGTTTAGAGGACATATTGCTAAAGTAGCCCATAAGATTACTTGGATATTAAAGAAACATAGAGATAAGAAATAAGGAATTTGTTGTTATTCCACTTTATGAGGCCTTGGTACATCCACACCTGGAATGCTGTGCTCAGGTCTGGTCTCCTGGATTTCTTGGGAATGCAGAAGCACTGAAGAAGATTCAGAGGTGTGTGACCAAGAAAGAGTGAGTGGGTAGTCTGTGAAATGTTTTTTGTGAGGATAGATTGAAGGTGTGTGGATTGCAGAAGTTGGTTGATTGAAGAAAAAGAGGATTGAACCTACTTTTTGGTTATAGTTTATGTACAATTAAGGCATGGAAAGTGGTTTTGAATTAAATTGACCAGAAGGCATCTAATCAACATAAATTAATTAAAAAACAAAGCAACATGTAGGACCTACCTACCTTGGAAGTAATAAATTCCTCTGTTCTTTCTACAGGGTGATCGTAAAGTTGTGCAACCAAAAGTTTGAATTTGTACCAATTGTTTCCATTCCTTACCCCATTAGATGTCATCATCATATTATTGCAAACTGTCAGAGACACCAAGTTCACTGTGACATGTACAGGTTGTTCTCAGTGTAGCTTTGTTCATTGTGGAAGTAAAATGTCTTTTTCCCAGCTGCAACAAGTTTTCATTTCAGAAAGTTATTTTGCTAATCATTCTTACACATGTGTTGCCGAGGAATTCTGTGAGAAATATCTGGGTGTAGCAGTCCCTCAGAAGTCAACAATAACAAGATTAGTGCAGTGTTTTCAGGAAACTGGATCTGTTGCAGATAGGAATCACTCCGGAAGACCCTCCCTTTTGACTGATGATAAAATGGGTGAGGTAAAGAGAGCGATGCAGTGGTCCCCAACAAAAAGCCTCAGGAAACTTGCCATGCAATTAACGATGTCATATGGTAGTGCTCAGAAGCTGCAAGATTGTTACACCTTTGTCCATATCATCATATGCACTCAGTCCATGAACCGAAGGACCCAGATAAAAAGAAACAATCTTCTGCAGATAGTTATGCTCATTCATTGAAGAACATGGTATAGAGATGCTTGATACAGTTTTCTTCAGTGACAAGGTCTGGTTTCATCTCAGTGGGTATGTGAATAGTCAAAGCAGTAGGATTTGTCATTTGAAAATCCACATGCTTTGCGCGAAAAAGTTTTGCATTTTCAAAAAATTGGAGTTGTGTGATATCTTGGCATCGTGTAGTGGAACCCATTTTCTTTGATACAGCAGTGAATAGTACCATCTACCAAGACATCATTACACAGTTTGGCACTCCTTGATGTCAGTGAATGCCATTGTTGGTTCCAGCAAGACAGTCCATGTGCCACACATCGAATAGTACCATACATTTTTTTGCAAGAATTTTTCGATGGCTGTCTCATCTCGAAAGAATTGTGGCCTTTAAGATCCCCAGATTTAGTCCCTTGGGGATATCTCAAATGTTGTTTATCGGAATAATCCTCACACACTGGATGAACTAAAAATAAACATTTCAACAGTGATTGAAAACATCAGTGTGCAGATGCTTCACAAGGTGGCATCAAACCTGGTAAAAAGAGCACGAGTCTGCATTCACAAAGGAGGTGGCCACTTTCAACATATGTTATAATGAGGTTCCTATTCTTCTTTTGTTCTGATTTGTTGTAAAGTTCTGATTATAACTTGTATTTGTAGCTGTTTCATTTTTCATATACTTGTAATTACCCTTGAAACAGATATGTGTTATTTCTAGGCTGCACAACTTTAAGATCACCCTGTAGTACATTGACTTTGTTTAAAAATTAAAACTAACTATATGGTTTTGGTAATAGCAAAATTTTGTAAGTCATTTAATCAAGAAATAAAAACTATTTGAAAAAGATAAAAATAAACCCAAGCTATAAAAACAAGTGCTTAAGCAAATTAAAATTAACAGATAATAAATATTAAAAGAAATTAAGGGCTAAGTTGAATGAATGATATGATCTTGTTAACCTTAAAAACACTCCAAAGAATCTTTATGGAGTGAACTGATTTAAAACAGTCTTTCCATGGTTTTTATGGTTAACAAAATCATATCAGTCATCCAACTTAGTGCTTAATTTATTTTTTTTTAAAAATTGCTCTCTTTTCTCCTTGTTTATTGTATATGATCATGTACAGTATTTTATTCATTCATGAACTCATCATTTTCCCACAAGGTTCTCTTTTAATGTTTATTATCTATTAATTTTAATTTGCATATGCACTGATTTTTATAGCTTGGGTTAATTTTTCTAAATGTTAGATGACTTACTATATTTCGACATCACATATACTATGCAGTTTTAGTTTTAAACAATGTCTGTGTAGAAAGAATAGAATTTACTATTTCAAAGTTAGGTCCTTCAAAATACTTAATTTTTAAAATTTATTAATGTTGATTAGATAAATGCCTTCTGGTCAGTTTATTTTAAGATCACATTTCGTGCCTCAATTGTACATAAACTGTAGCCAAAAAGTAAGTAAGAGTAAGGTACTCCATAAAACTAAAAGCTTGTGATTTTTAATTTGTGATCTATAACATCAAGAACTGGTTATCAGAAACCAAGTAGACCAGTGGTAAGATGGGACTATGAGATAACAAGATGTTATGAATATTTATGGTGGAGAGATGCATAAGACCAGTTAAAATGGAAGAAGCATTCATCCAGCAGTAGACTTAAGAAAACTGTTGATGACGATGAACACTTATTTGAAAAAGGCACTCATAAAAGTGATAAAATGTCATAATTTAATGAAAATTATACCACAAAGTGTTTGTTTTATCATTCACATTATCATTCTTTAACAGTATATCTCAACCTCTTTAAAATGGAACTTTATTGTTTCATGTTGTAAACTTTTTATATAGTACAACCATAATATCCTGTATCCCCCACCTCCAAGGTTGCATATCTGGAATTTGATGATGATTGTTTTTTATTTTTATGATCAAGCATTTAAAAAGCTGTCTTATTATATTTCATTAACTTTTTCATAATTCGTTTGTAGGGTAAAAATATTGATACTTATGATGATGGATTACTAGAATTGGAGCAGTCTTCAATGTTGCAGCCAATATCAGAGGTAAGATACTTTGCATATCTGCATACTCATTTATTGAGAATGATTAAAAAATTAATATTTATATAGGATTTCATTTTTATTATACATTTAATTCTGCATGACTTTGTGATTAATTTATATAATAGAAAATGACACATTGAAGCATTAGATTCTGTAGGAAGTACTGTTTATATTACAAAAAAAAGTTTATAGATAAATTTAAGAAATCAAGCTAGAATTACCCTGAATTATCCTAATTATGTGAAAAACAAGATATTAAACAAAATTTCATCATTTTTTTTAGTATCTTTGACTCTTTTCTTGATGAATAATACTTGAACCATTAAAAAAATTTTGCAGATACATTTTATATCCTTTCATAACATATGGATACATATATAAGGTATTCACATATGATTCAGTTTGCTTATTAAAAAAATTGCAGACATTTCATCAATTAATAACATACGGATACATATTTTATGCATTCATATACTATTGGTTGCTTATTTTATTTTCAACTAGTGTTTCTAGTAACTCATTTATATTTAAAAAAAAGAAAAGAAAAAACTGAATGGACTTTAGTAATAATGTCTAGATTAGTGGTGGGGAATCATTTTCATTAGTATGCCAGAATTTATTTCAGGGAGTCCAACTAAGCTGCAGCATGTTATTGCATTTTTCTCATAATCCATGTGCAGAGATAAACAAAAACAATTCCATTCTTTCAATTTAATAGAATAAAAAGTTAAAAGGGAAAGAACCTTGAATATTTTTTTTTATTTTATTTATATAAAAAAAAAAATCATCTTTTTAGAGAAAAAGTTCCTTATAATAGTTGTTCCTTTACAAGACTTTCTGATTAATATAATTTCCTCCTTTTATTACTGTTTAGAATTTGCTAATTAGTTGAAATATCTGGATATGAAACTAACCCAATATCTGAATGAAATATCCAGATATTTCATATCTAGATATGAAACTAATTGACATTTTTTAACTTGAAAACATAAGTTTTTTTTTTTTTTTAACAGCATATCTTTATAAAGATGTACTTAAAGTTAAAGAAATAATAAATGAACAGGGAGGAGAAAAATGAGTAGTAATTTTGATGAGTGTTACCATTAACATTTTGCATATGCTATATTACTATTCTGGGAATCAAAAAGAAAAAAAAGTGAAATGTCATAAACAGTCATTAGAAAAAAAGCAAATTAGATTGAACAATTCTTGTATGCCTTTATTCATTAATGATAAAATTATTCATTTGAAATAATTTTATCATTAAAAACAGAACAAAGGGCCAAATGCAGGGGGGGGGAATCTACTGCTCTAATTTCAATCGAGCCATACATAATGGGAGAACTAGGGGCCCATCCATAGAAACTATAAGTGTAGTTAGCAAAGGTGTTTGACTTAAGTTTTTTGCTTGGAGAGTGGTGAATGAGTGGAATGCCAGAGTCTGTTGTGGGTGCCATGACCATGAATGAGTCAAAGCAAAGTATGATAGATACTGCTCAAATATTGGATAGTTCTTGACATGATGTTTAAGGCCTCCCCTCAACGAGTCTAAGACCTCCTTGGAGCTGTCCATAATAATAAGGTCATCATCTGGTATACACACATAAATATACAAAGACAAGTTATATTACATTTCATACAGTATGCCAAAGTGACGATGATTTGATCAGCCATCATTCTACTGGCCTAACCTCTAGTGTGTGTGTGTGTATGGAGGGGGGGGGGACCTCCATCAAAGCTATATCCTATTTATAACACCATCAGAGAACAAATTTTTATAATACTTTTAATACAGCAAAACTGGTTTTTATTTTGTTACTACAATCCTAATTATAATTAACTCTTAGAACCAAACAGTTATGTGGGTAGAATATGTACCATCCATATTCTTAGGATTTTTAGACTACCATTATTGTTAAGATTAGAGTGATTGATAAGAATTTCACAGGTCTCTTTGCATTTCAGGAGTCCTTTAGCCTTTATATACACACACATGTGCATCAGGAACCAATATTCCTCTAATTTTTGCTAGCATGTGTGTGCATGAAAAGCATTTTGTGTGCAAGTTTTCATTCTTAGACTTAATGTGTATTGTAGCATGTTCTCACAATAGCAAAAGTCACAAACCCTTAATTTTTCTTCTTCTTTTTCCCCTCTTTTACCTTGTGGTGTCAAGGGTTTTCTATTCATTTAACCACATTTGTTATATGAGGATAAGATGGTTAGACCTATGCCTCCCGGTGTATCCTATGTCTTTAGAAGCATTGAGTTCTCAAGGCCGGTTTGCCTGCTTGTGGGACGAAAAACCCCAGATAAACTGGGGAGAAAACCCTGCAGTCCACGCTTAAACCCTTAATTTCATATACTACAATTGGTGACAATCTTTATTAAAAGATCTTGTATGTTCCATGCTAAATCAGTGAATAAGATTTTTCTTATTTCTGAATTTAAGCACGTCTTTATGTTGGAATAATGTATCAGTAATGACTAGTCCATCTCCCAAACGGAAATCTAGTAGATACTTGCCATTCTATAAGAATAACCTTAATGCTTACTCTTTCAGCTACTTAAATATTTTATATACATGCAGTTTATAAACAAATTGTCAGATTTGTTGAGCCAGAAATTTAAACAAATTTGCCGTTCTTTTCTGCTTTAATTTCAACAGTAACATTTAGGCTTTAACGCACTGAAACCACTGATGTAATATTTCTCATATTAATGTTTCCCTTCTTTCCTCCTCTAGCTATGCCCTGTAAAACTGCGAGCACTAATTTAAATCACTTACACCTATGTAACTACAAAATGATAATTTGTTTATATGAGTTCGAGTGACTGTACTGTCAAGATAGTAGACACTAAACAAATATGCCTCTGCAACTTGCTGATGCCAGCATCAGATTACCCACACAGCACAGGCTAAAAGTAACTAGAGTGTATTCAGTTCAGTTGGAATGGGTTAGAGTAATATTTTGAAGTGGCGACATTGGAGAAATGACTAAATAAGTAACAAGTATGATTCATCATATAATTCATTTTTATAGGACATTTAAATTATTGACTGCAAATTAGAAATTCTGAAAACAAATTTTGTGTGCACAGTTACTAGGTGTGTCCCTTTTTGATCATTGTGCACACACATTGCTTAGAGGGAACATTGCAAGGAACTGAGAGAAGGAGTTGGTCTTAAGAGGAACTGATAAGGGCAGCTAGTTTCAAGTGGAATTTGAAAACAGTATAGAGATTGTATTTCCTTAAAGTTCTGGTTATTTTAACAGAATTTAAGTTCATTCGATATATGACAGTTTTTTCATTTAGGAATCTTCCTATTAATAAAAGCTTTTTTTTTTTTTTATTTTGTAATTTTTTGCAATTTAATGCGAAGATGTACAAAACTAGTTATTAAACAGTTTCTCTGAATGTATTATTTAGTTTATTTTTTTTCGTTAAGTAATAATGGACAAGGCACACCATGGAAACCTGAATTCATAGACTTGCATTTTGACTAATTCTTCTCTTAGCATGACTTGTTCTTATGTGCCATTCAGTTGTTTTCGACTCTTAGTGATCTTGTGAACAAAGGCTCTCCATTCCACTCAGCCTCTTGTCCTTTCTTTCAGCAATTTTATGTTCAAGTTGATAAGTTCTTTTATATTATCCATCCAACTCTTTTGTGGTCTTCCTCTTCTTTTCATTCCCTCAATCTTCCCCAACATAACTGCCTTTTCCATTGATTCATTGGCTGGCATAGTGTGCCCAAAATTTTTTAGCGATCATTGCCTCCAAGAATCTGTCTTTATGCTCTCTAAAGCCTTCTTATTGATTATTCTTGCACTCCATAAGATTCTTAATAGTTTTCTGCATGCCCATAATTCAAATGAATCAATTTGCTTTCTATCTTTCTTCTTTTAGCATGCCTACAAGTCCAAACTTATTACCCAAAATCCTGCAATTTTTGGTAATAAGTTTTTTACAGTGTCTTAAATAAATAGGTACTAGCATCCTCTGCTGGTATCCCTCTGTTGTTTGTAAATTCTTCCCCATGTGTCATCTACAGTTTATAGTTTCATGTACAGTTAGCTCTAGCAGGGGGATAGCTGTTTGCTTATGTATAATTATAAGCCATGCAAGACAGCAGGAACATAGACCTCTTTCTTAATGCTAATGTAATTAATAGACATAATCAGTAAAGCTGTGCTAATAAAGATTTTGCATGACAATTACATAAGGAAAAATAAAATATAAAAAACATTTTATAAGTCAGAGTGAAGATTTCAGACAGTTACATATTGCATAGAATGAATTGTAAACAAAGTACATTCATTCTTTTTACTGCTCTGAGGCTATCAGTATTTTGTTATGAGGAAATTTAGCAACAATTAGCCAATAAACAACTGGTAGTGTTTAAAATGATTCAAGGTTCAGAGGTTCATCACATCAGAGTAAATGTTGAAAGGGGGGGGGGGGGAGTAGATTAACAGAAGTATTTCAATATCGCCAATTCCCAAAATTTCTGAATATTTAAACCATCGTCTAGTACAATTTAGGTTAATTATGAAGCCTTCATAGTATTCATTAAAAAAGTCTCAAATTTGTGAGAACTGATATGAAAAATTTTAATTTTGTTCCAAATGATCCTGTAGCTAGTAGAAAAATATAATGTTCCATGATACCAAACTTTTTAGATAAGAGAAGAATTTTATCCATAATGAGAGGGAGGATAAATGAGACCTTGATTGCTGGCTTTTTTTAGGTCATCTGGAAAATTAAATTTTTAATTTTCCAGATGTTGTGAGATGCCTTTGGTATAAGGATTAGTTATTCTACTATGAATGCTTAGATGTTGATTATCACTCATATTGATGTTTAGAGGAGAAAACACATCTAGGGATAATATTTAGCTAACTAAATTTATTTAGCCATTAAATTATTAGCTTTGTCACCAAGGCATCTTGGCAAACAAAGGTAAACAGAGACTGAGTATAAGAAAGTGCGATGCCACAGTCTTAATTGGTGCTCTCTTTGGGTCTGGTGATGGAATCTTGCTGAAGGTCTCAAGAAGATGGTCTCCCAGATTTTTGGCAATATGAAGCAGTCTAATTTAAGATTTGGAGAATGTTGTAGTGTGGCAGATTCCAGAAATAAATCTAGCAATCCCCCCCCCCCCACTTCATTGGATCTGGTGATCAGTTTACATGACATGATCTGCTACCCTGAATAATGTATCGGTGTTCTTTCAGATGGATATTAGCTGTTCTTCAAATTAATCTAGAGTATGTTAGTTTGTACAAGCAAGGAATATTGTATACTAAAATGATCTAGTTCATGGAGAGGATTTCTTGGCAAGTAATTTTTGATATGGTATGAAGGATGTTACATGTCTGCCTTTTAAAAGTACATGAGATTTTTTCTGCAGTGCTTGAATGTAAGGGGTGGTAGATTCTCCATCTATCAGATCATCCCAAGTGAAAATACATCCACCATCTATTACTTCACTACCTTGAACTGTCTGCACTGACCACACTAGCCTCTCCACTGAAATCAGTCACATCCAGGACTCATTTTTTTAGACATTGACTTTCCTCTTAAATTCAACAGAACATCTCTACCTATTTCCCAAAACTGATTTCCCCCCCCCCATCCCAAAAAAAAAAAAAAAAAATCCATTCCTATCCTTTATATCTGGCTCACTTTAGAAAAAATTTTCATCCATTCTTAAAAGGTATAACATGGATCTCCTTCAAGCCCTTATCCTTATCCACTCACCAAAAGATCCTCTCTATCATTTAGATCATCTTGGAGTCTATAGTTTACCTTGCTCCTGCAGACTGACATACTCTGGACAAACTGGAAAAACAATTGATATCCACCTGAAAGAACACAAAAATTATGCCCATTATCAGCACTACGGCTCCTGGGTAACAGGCCATGCCATGGATAGATATCATTGGATCCAGCAGATGGAAACCTTCCTTTAGTACAGCAGCAAATGTAAATATAAGAGACTATTTCTGGAATCAGGCACAGCATTATAACATTCCCCAAATCGAAACAAATTTGACTGCGTCACATTGCCTAAAATGTAGTAGACCATCTTGAGATCTTCAGCAAGACTCCATCAGCACACTAAGAGAATACCAGTTAAGACTATAGGCTCATACTTTTTTACACTGAGTCTCTGTCTGTGTGTGCATGTTGCATAGGCAAAAGAAGTACAAAAAATCTTTAAAAGTGAAATATTGCTGTGATGTTTTGCCACAGTGTTAATGTATTAATAGGTGGTAATAGGTTTACCACCTTTCATAGGTGAAAGTCATTTAAACATAGTTTAATGCATTTAGTTAATTATTATTACTATTCTTGTTTTCTTCTCTAAGCATTATGAATGGATATTCACCTGTTCTCTGAAGTGCTGTTAGTAGAAAAGCGCTTGTCCAACATCTGATGCATTTTGGAAGGAAAATAACTATTTGGAATCATGCCACCTTGACTGATTGTAATTCTTTTATGATCCTCAGAAGAAGTTCATATTTGCTTTGTGGATTTGAGGATCTTAATAACTCAAGTTGAAATTTTGTCATGTTGTACCATCATTTTGCATTAAAAACGAGGATATTAGGAAAGAACTTGACATTGTCAGCATCCAGGAATGCGTTAGCAGAGCTAATCTTAGGTGGTATGGTCACTTAAATAGAATGGGCGAGGAAAGATTAGCAAAACAAGTGTTCTCTGTCAGGTTGGTAGGAAAACGACCCAGAGGAAGACTAAGATATAAGTGGATTGATAAGGTACAAAGTGCCTTAAACGATAGAAATATAAGATCTGATAATGTTGGAATCTTGACAAGTAACAGACTGATTTGGAGGAAAATTTGTATTTAGGAAATTAGTAGAAAGTATTTTTAACTTGGGTATAGTTATGTTAAAGATACCAAGCAATTTTAAACCTGGTTTTACTCCATTTTTTCCAAGTAAGCAAACAGACAAAATGTCAAGTTTGCGCCTGCAATTTATGCAAGACTAGCTGATCCCACAGGTAGTGCAAGACCAAGGCAACTCGTGGTAGAGGTGGTGCAAGCTCTGATCACTAATCTTAATATTTACCCTTAATGCCAAAACACATCTCCAAGAAGGGGATGTATGATGTTTTGTATTAAAGGCAAGGGGCCACTACCCAGACCGGTTTTGACCTTTATTGAGGTCTCATCAGTGGGGAGCCAGGCTAGAAATACCAAGATTTAGTAATGCAGAGCTTGTAAGTATTTTACCAAAACGAGTTACCATAAGGTGTTATAACCTTATTAAATAAAAATCTCAGGAGGAGATATAGATGTAGAAAGTATTTTTAACTTGGGTATAGTTATGTTAAAGATACCAAGCAATTTTAAACCTGGTTTTACTCCATTTTTTCCAAGTAAGCAAACAGACAAAATGTCAAGTTTGTGCCTGCAATTTATGCAAGACTAGCTGATCCCACAGGTAGTGCAAGACCTCAATAAAGGCCGAAACCGGTCTGGGTAGTGGCCCCTTGCCTTTAATACAAAACATCATACATCCCCTTCTTGGAGATGTGTTTTGGCATTAAGGGTAAATATTAAGATTAGTGATCAGAGCTTGCTCCACCTCTACCACGAGTTGCCTTGGTCTTGCACTACCTGTGGGATCCAGCTAGTCTTGCATAAATTGCAGGCTCAAACTTGACATTTTGTCTGTTTGCTTACTTGGAAAAAATGGAGTAAAACCAGGTTTAAAATTGCTTGGTATCTTTAACATAGGAAATTAGTAATGATGTAAATTTTTCATGTAGTACTATCATATCCTGTACACCCCTTAAGTGTACATGGCAGGAATTTGATGATGATGATAACTCAAGTTTTTGAAATGGGTATTGCATGGAATTTTAAGAATGTATCTTCGGCAAATATAGATTTCTTATAAACAGATGAGCTAAGAATAGTTCTAATTTACAAAACTTTGAAGAATTGTTATTTTCTTTTGTCGACATAAACTTTATGTCATAGGAAAAAAGGCTGCTGATTTTAAGTAAAATTATATTTAATTCATCATCATAGTACAGGTAACCCTTGTATAACGTGGATGTTAGGTTCCATAGAAATGCCGCGTTATATAAATCGTGTTATACGAGACTCAGATCACATAAAAAAAGTAGGGTTAGGTTCTGAAATCGTTTTTTTTTTAAAGATTTTATAAACAATGACATAGTCAACAAAAATATATTTTTATTTAATTCAAGTAATTCTTGTAAGTTAAGAAAATATAAACTATGAAATACATACTATAAAATTATGAATTGTACTTAAACTTCATTGCATAAATTGTATAATGCATAAATGTTTTAGGCAAAATAAAACAAAGTGTATATTTTATCGTCATCACTCTCTTCAAAACTAACATTTCATAGATGTTTTTATTTACGAGTGACTGGACATCATCATCACTTGAAATCTCTTGGACATCATTTCTATAATTCTCATTGCATACTTTAGCTGATTTAGTTATCAAGAAGTCAGTAATAAGACCTTGCCTACCACTATGCTGCAATTTTTTATTAAGTTCATAATATGGAGCTAAACAAATATCCAATTGTCTCGTGAATTTTCCAGAGCACTCCATTGAGAGATCATTATCCGTAAAATAACTTTTTTGCCAAGTTCAATCCTTCTGCTAATTTGTTTAAACTGAATTCTTTAATGGATTCATCGCAATCAGAATCTTCGGCAGAACTTTCCCCGCCATTTGGTTCGAGGTCATCTATTGTACCAGTTCCTCCTTTAAATCTATTTCCCCATCAATTAATTCACTAATTTCATTTTCAACCATATCGCAAAAGTGCTTTAAGTGGCCATTACTATAAAATTAAATTTTTTACATAAAAAAGCATTACATATTGTATGTAACTTACCAAAAAATACAGTGCTCAGCTTGATATTAACACACTTCTGATTTTTAATGCGCTTTCCTGGCAGAAAACGAAGACAATTTTCAACAATAAGCACTTTATACGGTAAACAATTGATATACATGTGTGTTCAAGGGCATTTCCCCTAATATAAATTCGCTACTTATAACTACATGCGCGATACGGGCAGACGCAAATTTAACGAAGATAAAATTTGATTTTTAAGTCATGCGTTGAAAAATATATGAAAAGATAAATGGTTACTACAATTTGTAGACCATGTTATATTGAAACCGCATTGTGTAAGTACCACATTATACGAGGATTACCTGTATAACCAGATGGAGTGGGTAGAGAGTGACAGCAGTGAAACTGTTCTTCAAAGTGTTCCATGAAATAGTTGGGTAGTTGTAAGAAAAGAGGACAGCCCAATGCAAGCCTTTCAGCTTGCTTGTCAGAACTTATCTTTCTGTGAGAAGGCAAATAGTTTAAAATTTCATCTGGAAAATCTAGAAAATAACTGGAGTGCTTATCTCTAAAAATTTGTTGAAGACCATCAAAACTCACCATGTTATCAAAGCTGCTAAAGTATATGTCCTTCAATTTAGGAAATGAAATCTTTATGAATGATGGTGATTTTCCTATAACATTACTGAGAAGGTTACGTAAAAATTTTGAGTGCTTGAAAGCCAAGAGTCTTCTACAACTAAGTATGCAGTGGAATGTTTGTTTTATTTATTTTTAGGAGTTATTATAGCCTAGGTGCTTTTGCTTGAAAAATCTTTAATCTCTTGAGTGTGTCAGCAACCAAAGTAGTAATGTTGTCAATCAAATGATTTGGTTTATTTACTTATGATTTAGTAAGATCATTTATGATAAGTTTATCATTGTCGTCATCATCAAATTCCTAATATGTACTGTCCAAAGGATGTACAGAATACTATAATAGTACTTCATGACTTTACATTATTACTTACTTCCAATCAGCAATTTTCCTCCACAGTAGTCTGTTATCCACCTAGACTCCACTATTGTCAGATCTTATATTTTGGTTTTCTAAAGTATTTCTAACTGCATCAATCCACCTAGATCTTAGTCTTTCGTAGTCTTTTCCCTTCCATACTGGTATCAAGCACCTGTTTTACTAATCTCTCCTATTCATTCTGTTTAAGTGACAATACCACATTAGATTTAGTGTGCTCATCCTTTCCTGAATGCTAATAATAGCATTGGTTTATATGGTAATAGTGAATTGACCATATACATAAAATTACATAAGGAATTAAGGTATTGCACAAAAAATTTAGTAACTTTTTAATAAATTTCTTATCTTCTGTGGATTTCTTGTGATCTGGTTTTTTCTATGCTATTTTGCCACTATTAGCTTTGAAATAATACTGACTAAACATACACACGTAACCACAGTAATAAGATTTTTTAATAAGTAAATATTTCGTCCTAAAGATCATCAGACATCGTCAGTACAGTTAATTCAAACAATACTAGGAGTCACATACAGTTAGGGCGCATGCTTACAGTGGAATCCCTCTATGCATGCAGTTACATGTTAAAGAATTAAATTATAATATGTCTGAAAAAAAAAAAGATTACATTAAAATGAGATAACATAAATAAAAATTATTTTACACAATTTCGGATGACAATTCCCCAGACTTTAGGGATAGTAAGAATGTCATTATGGCTCAAATTAGGTCTGTGACGTAGGGCTTCAGCACTTCCTTTATATAAACGTTCGTGTTTATCTGAAGATCTGTGTAGAAGTTTGATGTTCTTCCAATGGATCCTATGGTTAGGGTTTTCAATTCCGTGTTGTGTGAGGCTAGATTTCTGCGGTTTGAAAACCCTAACCATAGGATCCATTTGGAAGAAGATCAAACTAGTACATAGATCTTCATATAAACATGAACGTTTATATAAAGGAAGTGCTGAAGCCCTATATCACAGACCTAATTTGAACCATAATGACGTTCTTACTATCTCTAAAGTATGGGAAATTGTCATTCTAAATTGTGTAAAATAATTTTTATATATGTTATCTCATTTTAATGTAATTTTTTTTTTTCAGACATTTTAATTTAATTCTTTAACTCGCTACTGCATTCATAAAGGGATTCCATTGTAACCATGCACCCTAACGGTATGTGATTCCTAGTATTGTTTGAATTAACTAGCATAATATACTGACGATGTCTGATGATCTTTAGGACAAAATGTTTACTTATTAAGAAATCTTATTACTGTGGTTACATGTGTATGTTTAGTCATGAATACTCCACAGGTTTCATTATACAACAAAATTCAAATAATACTGTTTCATATACAGCTACCTTTGGTAAAGGAATGGAATAGGTAGGGTTCCAAGGCTGTCATTTGAAATGAACTAGCATAATATATTATAATCTTGTGTGTCATTAGATATACTACATTTGCCATCAAATTAAGAATCCTTTTAGTAGAAATAAGATCTACAGCTTAATGTACATGGGTCTGGATAGTTCTGATAAACACCTAAAACAAAAATGATATTAAAGCAATTGATATAACCACAAGAAAGAACATATTTTTAACCCCCCCCCCCCCCATGTTTCATCATTGTAATCATTTGTTCTTTTTTTTCTTGTGGTTATATCAGTTGCTTTAATATTATCTTTGTTCTATATCAGAACTTTCCAGACCTCCCTTCCTTCGTATTTTATTATTTACTGACTTGTTCAATATAATTTTGCAATCATTGGAAATTTTTGAGACATTAATCTGATACATCCTGTTTGTACTGTTAACCTCATTTTAAAAGAATGTCTTTAAGCTGGAGAACTTTAGTATTTTTGTTGTTGTTATGTAATCTTTTGCTGATTTAATCATCTGATAAGGATTGGCGAGTTTCAAAAGAAAATTAATCATAAACATACAAAGTGACATTTCTGCTATAATTCAGCACATGTTAAGCCTTCAACTAATACTGTGGCATTACTACTTAATGCTTGCATTTACACTTATGATGGTTACTTGCCTACATGTCATCTGTCATAACTAGCCAAGTGTATAGCACCTCTGATATCCTGCTGTGGATTTGAATTCCATTATGTCATGAAAGTTCATGAGCGTCAATCAATAATAGATAATTTTCCTTTCCCAATGTGAGACCACCACTCATTTTATGGCCTGGGATGGAATGAAGAAGGTTAATATTTTGTTTTTTCAGATTATATAACCTTTAACTCCTCCTTGCCCATAGTGTTCAAAATGTCATCATTGGGATTAACATATATATATAAGTTCAATAATTTTAATGACTTAAATCACTGAGATAATTAAGAATAAAAGTTTAATACGGACACAACTAGTTTTGTCGGTAAGCCAACTTCGTCAGGTGTCAATACACAAAGATATGTACAAAAAAAGTCCGACAGAAACATTACACACCAACAACAACAGAGCTATCAAAAAAACTACAGTTAAGTTCAAATTGGAGTCTGCGCTTCAGTTCTAGTTACATTTATCCGCGTGCGTGTGATCTTGCAAGAATGCCAGCACTGAACAGCAGAGCTATGCAAATTTGGTAAATTGTAGCTAAGGTGGCTACAAGTAGCTAAGTGTAATTCATGTGGGTAGAATCAAGGGTGATTTCTTTTGACTCCAGGATATGGCTTTCAAGTTCATCGTAACATTTGTGAATATTAGAAGTTTGATTCCAGTCTATTTGGTGTTTGGCGGCCTTCATCAGAGTTTACAAAGAACAAGACGTGGCTGGCGAGGGCACTGGCTCGGATTCTATTATAAGAGATCTCTTTTATGCTCTTCAAGACGGAGAAAGATTGATTTATCAGTTTGTCTGTACTGATAAATCAATAGGTTTACCACAACTACGGATAATTCTGTATACTCCTGGGAACTGAAGATGGTGATGTTTTTCTTATGGCTGACTAAGGATAGATCAGAGTGTAGGTAAAGCAGAGAAGCATGTTTCATGTCGAACTTTTTTAAAATTCTAGCCAGTTTTGAAGAGAGGTAACTAATGTAAGGCAAAGAGATGTAAGCTCTGGGGATAGTAGAATCTTCATTAGTTTGTTGACGACGGTGAGAAAAAAAAAATGTGAAGAATTGAGAAACTTAAAAACTTCTTTTTAAGTTTCTCAATTCTTTTTGGAGTGAAACCATTATTGACAAAGGTCTTTTTGAGGAAATTAAGTTCATTTTGAAATTCTTCGTCATCTGATAATAAGGATCTGGCCCGAAGTGCAAGAGTAGATATAATGCCATATTTCTGTGGAGGGTAGTGGTGAGAGGATGTGTGACGGTATCTATCTGTAGGTGTTGGTTTCCTGAAGATTGAAATTTTAATATTATCAGTACTCCTGGTTAGCCTTATGTCTAAAAAAGAAAGACACTTGTTAACTTCTAGCTCAGAGGTGAATTTGATGTGATGAAAATTATTTAGATGATCTAAGAAAACTTTGAGGTTGTCTGGGCCATGTTCCCATATAAGAAAAACATCGTCAATATAATGGTGCCAGATTTTAGGTTTCAGTGTGGCAACAAATTGCTTTTTCTTCCAAGTCTTCGAGAAGTATGTTTGCTAGCACTGGGGAAAGCGGACTACCCGTGGCTAGACTGGTGTTTTGTTTGTAGATCTTGTCTTTGATTCTGAAGTAGCCTGAGTCGACACAATGGGTAAGTAAAGTGAAGAGCTTCTTTGATAATTTGTTCTTGAGAAGAGTGAGAGCCTCCTGAGTTGGTACATTGGTGAAAAGCAAAACTATGTTGAAGCTTACCATCATGTCGGATTTATTCAGTTTGAGGTTTTTGATCTTGGAAACAAAGTCAGCTGAATTCTTGATGTAAGAAGAGGATTTACCTGTGTGATGTTTTAAGGAAGAGGCGAGATATTCAGATAAGTTGTATGTGGGCGAGTCGAGCCTTCAACTATGGATCTTAAGGGAGTATTTATTTTGTGAATCTTAGGAAGGCCATACAACCGTGGAATAAGAGTCGAGCCTTCAACTCTTATTCCACGGTTGTATGGCCTTAATATTTATTTTGTGAATATTAGGAAGGCAATACAACCGTCGGATAAGAGGATGAACGGATCTGTGCGAAAGGCAAATGTTCCTTTGCAATTCTGAAGTTGATTTTAGAAGATTGTTGGTCCTATTATGTAACTCTTGTGGGGTCCATATTAAGTTCAGAATAAGTATCTGCCTCCAATAATTCAAGAATTTTATTGCAGTAGTCTGTTTTATTTAGAATGACTGTGGCATTTCCTTTGTCAGCTGGTAGGATGATAATGTCTTTGTTCTTTCTCAGTTTTTTAATAGCCACTCTTTCACTAGGAGAAAAGTTGTCAGAAGGTGGTTTTCCATTATTTATTGTGAAAATAGCTTCCATCCGTAGTAGGTTTGTGTCTTGTGTTGGAAGTAAGGAGGCAACTTTTTCTATCTTAGTGAGAAAAAGCTCTTTAGGAATGGATGTAGGATCGAGGACGAAATTGAGTCCCTTTTCAAGAACACTTTCTTCTGCCGTTGTGAGGGTATGTGAAGATTTATTTACAACTAATTTTTAAAAAATGGAGGGAACATTCCTGTGTAGGTCTGAGAGAAACGAACTTTCTGATAAGTTTTAATTTGTTTATGTTTTGAGTTCTTGAAGCCAACACCAATGAAGTTGGCTTACCAACGAAACTAGTTGTGTTCGTATTAAACTTTTATTCTTAATTATCTCGGTGGTTTAAGTCGATTAAAATTATTGAACATGTTCATACACCAAATCAATCTGCATACAAATAATATATAATTTAATAGTATGACATGACTAGTTTCGGCTTTTTACAGCCTTCTTCGGGTGTTTTTATAAAAGAAAAAAAAAAATCATTAAACATTGAAGATAAAAATTGTGAACAGCACAGGAAAGTCACTATACATATTTAATGTGAAAACGTTATAGTTACGTATTCAAAGCTGTTCCTTCGTTGGCCACATTGTTGGGTGAGTGCATGCGTATAGCATCTCGTGAATGCCAGTATTTGATCACAGCAGAATGACAGTCTGGGAGGTTATAGCTTAAATTATTATTTAAATGCACAAGGTTGAGGATGATTTCTCTAGATTCTACAATTTTTCTCTCCAGTTCGTCATGGCAACGGAAAATGTTGTTAAATCTATCCTAAAGGATTGTATGACTATGGTTTTCATCATCAGAATCGGCCAAAAAAAAGGATATGGCTGGATAAAGCACTGGCATGTGTTCTCTTGTAAGCGATGTCCCTCCTGTGCTCCTCCATACGCAATTCAATAGACTTATCTGTCTGGTCAAAGTAAGGAATGTCGCAGTCACACCATATCTTGTACACACCAGGATATTTTAGATTGTGATGGCTTTGGACGGCTCACTAGAGAGCGAATCTTAGGAAGCGGAGTAAATAAAGTTCTAATGTTATACTTTTGGAGGACCTTGGCTAATTTTTGAGAAACTGAGCTTATGTATGGTATAGATATATTGCCTTTAACATTATTCATTTCTTCAGTATGGCGACTAGGAGGATTAAAAAGAATATTTTAGTAATTTTTTGAGAATAATCATTCAGTCCGAAAGTAGATCTAAGAAAATTTATTTCTTTACGAAGTTCATCTGGGTCATCAAGAAGAGAGAGAGCTCTATGTCCCAAAGTAGAAATAATTCCAAGTTTCTGAGGAGGGAAATGATGGGACTGACTATGAAGATATCTATTGGTGTGTGTAGGTTTTCTGTACATCGAAATTTTAAGTTTTTCAGAAGAATGGGTCAGTTTCACATCCAGGAAAGGCAGGGAACCATTCGTTTCAAACTCAGCCGTGAATTGGATATTCGGGTGTTGACTATTGAGATGTTCAAAGAAATCCAGGAGAGATCACGTCCATGGCTCCAAATGAGGAAAATGTCGTCCACATATCGTTTCCAAATTCTAGGTGCTAAGGAATAGGAAGAGATAGCTTTAACTTCAAAATCTTCCAGATAAATGTTGGCAAGTATAGGAGATAAAGGATTACCCAATGCTAGACCATGATTTTGCTTGTAGATGGTGTCCTGAATAGATCTAACAACATCACAATCTAAAATATCCCAGTGTGTACAAGATATGGTGTGACTGCGACATTCCTTACTTTGACCAGACGGATAAGTCTATTGAATTGCGTATGGAGGAGCACAGGAGGGACATCGATTACAAGAGAACATGTGCCAGTGCTTTATCCAGCCATATCCTTTTTTTTTGGCCGATTCTGATGATGAAAACCATAGTCATACAATCCTTTGGGATAGATCTAACAACATTTTCCATTGCCATGACGAATTGGAGAGAAAAATTGTAGAATCTAGAGAAATTATCCTACCCTGTATATTTAAATAATAATTTAAGTTACAACCTCCCAGATTGTCATTCTGCTGTTATCAAATATCGCTAAAGAATGTGGTACTCAATCAAAAAGACTACAAAGGTAAGCTAAATTCTTTAGTACTAGACCGTACTACTTACCTCCCCATTGAATATAATCCGACCAGCTCTCAGATTAGAACTATCCACAGACTCCTTAAGAAAGTCACTTCTTGGCCTGTGGAAGTCACCAACAAACTTAAACCTTATAACTCTAGACCCCCCCAATTATATGGACTCCCAAAAATACATAAACAAAATGTGCCATTACGTCCCATAGTGGATGGCATTGATTCCCCCACATATAAATTAGCCAAACATTTAGCCAAAACACTCACACACTACACTGGCAACACACCATCACACATAAAAAACTCAGCCCACTTTAAAGCCAGTATAGAAAACCTCACACTCCAACACACTGACATAATGGTCAGTTTTGACGTCTCCTCCCTATTCACTAATGTCCCACTCAAAGAAACCCTTGAGCTCATCCAAGCCAAGTTTCCTCCCGATATCTCAGCCCTATTTCAGTTCACAATGAACTCAGGCTATTTCGTTTGGCAAGGAAAGTTCTACAAACAGATAGAGGGGACAGCCATGGGTTCACCACTTTCCCCACCCTTGGCCAATTTCTTTATGGAGATATTTGAAGAGAAAGCCTTAAACTCCGCCCCACAAAAACCCACTATTTGGCTTCGTTATGTGGATGATGTGTTTGCTATTTGGCCACATGGCTCAGACACACTCCACTCCTTCCTAGCACACTTAAACAACCAACACCCCAGAGTTCAGTTCACCTTAGAAAAAGAGGAAAACAACACCCTCCCCTTCCTAGACACTTTAATCACCTGCCAGCTTGATGGATCTTTGGTTTTCTCTGTTTACAGAAAACCCACCCACACTGGCAGATACATTCACCAGCAATCCTCCCCCCCTCACAACAATATGGGGTGATAAAAACACTATATAACAGGGCAAAATTAATCTGCTCAGATGACAAGGCCCTGACTATTGAACTAAACCACATCCTCAACACTTTCTTAGCCAATGACTATAACCCCAAAAAAATCCAAAAAATACTAAAACCTGTAAACCACAACCCCCCTCCACAATAAAGATTACACCAAGTCTATCACCATCCCCTACATCCAGGGCACCTCTGAGAAAATAACCAATATCCTCAAAAAATATGACCTTACTTCCTGTTACAGACCATATAAAAAGTTGGCATCCCTTATCCGCTCTACCAAAGACCAACCACTTCCCCTAGACCTACCTGGTGTATACCAGGTCCCTTGCAGCTGCAAATTGTCCTACTTTGGCCAAACAGGCAGAACAACAAATATCAGGATTTCAGAACACCAAGACTACATCTGGTTTCACCAGTACAGCCGCTCTGGGCTGGCAGACCATGCCTTGGATACCCACCATAAAATTCGTTGGAAGAAAACAAAAATAATTCATCGCAGCAAGTTTAAATACGAAAGATTATTCAAAGAATCTTCAGCAGCTCTAAAAAACGTTCCTAACCTCAACAAATTTGGGTGCATGAAACTGCCCCAAATTTGGGAGACTTTCATTATGAGAACTTCAGCCCAACTGCCAAGACTACCAAATTAGCCCCCAAGAGGGCACACCATTAGGACTTTAGGAACAATATTAGTTTCTTGCTTTCTTCCTCATTTGCTTTGTGTTAGTTCCTGAGTGCACATACCATATCTTTATGTTCCTGAAGATGGCAATGTGACATTGCCGAAATATAGAAGTTATTCATTAAAGTTACCTTTAATTAATATACTTTATATGCGTTGTTAATTCCGTAAACTAATTACCAGTTAAGGTAAAAGAGGGTATAAGGAAGATGAGATATATATATATATATAATATACAAGTTGTTTCAAAAATGTTGGCCAAACAAGAGTACTTGTTCAAATGCTGATGCTGATCTTACAAAAGGCCATATAAACATGACACTAGAAATGTTTTCCTACTTATAGCATGTTGTCAGAGTGCAAAATATAGCATAAGGCCAACTGTTATGCTTATGTATGGATGAACGTGCAGTAGGCATAGTGCTATCGAAATGTGCATTTGCATGTCATAACATGAATAAAAATGTATGATACAATTAGACTTTATTAGCTGGGTAGTTAGTGTATCCACTCTCTGATGGGCTGTGTGTTTGAATCCCACTGTGGATAGGGAATATTTTGCATTTGTCTTGAGGTGGGAGATGAATTTCATTGCCTGGTGTGGAACCACTGTTCCACTTATTGGAGGTTTGAATGGCTCAGCGAAGGTTCTGTGTTTGGTCTCTTAGAGCAGGATTTCCAGACCTGGTAAAACAAGAAATAAAAAATACAAAAAAAAAAAAAAGAAGAAATTAACAACAACAAAAACAAAGATAAAAATTCTTAATCCATTCATGGTACTACCATACTATAGGTTTACAATCTTTTGTGGGTTTGGAGTCATGTTAAAAAAAATTAATAAATAAATAAAAATTGTGCAACTCAGTGTGTGTGTGTGTGAGAGAGATAAGGCACCAGCAAAGATTCCATGTGAATGTTTTGATTGGCATCATTGGAGATCACCTCATCAATCCATTGTTCTTGCACTGATTCTCAACAGCTAGCAGTACTAACACTTCTTGGAGAAGGAACTACTGGTGTCATTGGAAGATGCCATTAGTAACACCTGGTACTTGGGGTTTATGCCTGATGAAATCCCAGCACATTTTATTGAACTGTTGAGTGCGCTCTATTGTGCCTATTCTGGCCATTAGATGGTAGAAGTGGACCAGTTGAATGGCCACCTTGATCTTCTAATCTATATGCACTGAATTTTTTTTATGGGGACAGCTGAAGGCTCATGTTTATTTTACACTGGTGCTTAATGAACAGGTTTTTGGTCAAATGATTGTGGATAGTTGTGTAACAGAATATGTTGGAACTTCTCAAATGCGTGTGACAATTGCTCAGCTAATGTTGTGTGGCATGTGTTCCACCCATGGAGCCCATTTGAATATTTGCTATGATGTAGCCTTAGTTGCTCTCCTCAGTGATTGGAATACAAACCTGTTACCTTCTAAGTATTTATTGACATGCAGTTTCATATTTGTTATATATGTAGGAAAATGTTTCCAATCCCATGTTTATATGGCTTTTTATCATCATAATTGGTGGTACAACAAATACTCAGAATTTGGCCAAACATTTTAGAAACACCCACCCACAAAAGGGTGTAAACCTGTAGTACATTCAATACTGTGAGTATACTGAGGGCTAAACAATCTGGAAACCCAGCTCTTGAGACCAAACATAGAACTTTCTGAAGCCTTCAGCAAGCAGGGTGGTAATCTTACACCAAGCAAGAAACATCAACCACAAACAACATTTACAAACATTCGTGTCCACAGTGGAATTTAAATTTATAGCCTGTTGGTTTGAAAGTCGGTATACTATCTACTCAGTCATCCAGACTAGCACATATTAGTCGAAACTTGTATTGACTTTTATCTTTTTCCAACCTACATGTAGTCATGAAATGCAGAGATATTTAAATGAATTAAGAAATGTTTTGAGTGTAGTAATAGTTCTGCCTACACATTGCACTGTTGTGTTATAGATTGTGTAATCTCTTCTGTGGGGTTCAAATAAAAAACAACAAAGGGTTGAAATGTTTAAGAGGTTCTTTAGAATCTGTGAATAATGATATTTTTCATTTCTTAGCATTTCATTTTATGCTTCCTCTTTCTCTCCCTTTGAATTACCTACAGTTTTCAAAAGACTTTATTGGCTTATCTCTGTGAAACTTGACTGAGAGTTGAAACTGTAATGGTGAGGGAGCATCTCATGAAGAAAGGTTTTCAAAATGTTTTTTTTTTGGGGGGGGGAGATAGCAAGATGTACTTGCCATCATGCAGGAAACCTCATTTTTAACTATTTTCATCCCTTTCAAATGACAAATAGCTCATCTTCATGAAGCAGTATCAGAGCTGCTTATTGGCATTAGTAATACTAAAGGCAGTGCATAAACTATCATCTTTGAACATGAGACTTTTGTTTTGGTTTGAAGAAAAACCCTGCTTGGAAGTCTTTATTGCATGGTTTCTAAATTTATATGGTGATGCCCCTGCCCCCCTTCTCCATCTTCATCTTGGCAGATTTTCATTACATTCTCCTTTCATTTCATTAAATAATTTTTTCAAATAGTTATCACAATTTTTTCTCTAAAGTGTATTAACTAGTAAGCACAGAAGTGGTCTAGATGCTGACAATGGATAAAGAATTGAATTTCAAGGAACATAATGAAAAAAGTGGTAAAGATAATGCGAAAGAATTGCACATTAAGAAAGGTTATAATGAGTAAAGATGAGGAGGTTAATGATTCTCTTTATGAGGCCTTAATTCAGCTGCATCTAGAATTTGAGTGCATTTGCAAATCTGGTCACCTGTTTCTGGCAAAATGTTGAGGATATTTGAGATGAGATGAGGACTGCGGAATATTGATTAGGACAGAGTCAAAGATTGCAGTTTGCAGTCTACATAAAAATGTTGAAACAGTAATGTGATAGAGCACAACCAATAACTTGGTGAAGGTATCTTATAGAATAGATCACAAGAGAGTGCTTTAATACATGGTAGAAGGAAAGAATGTTGAATAATTATTCAACATGAAAGTATATTATTGTTTTCATCCATATTTTTTCTAGCATAACAAACAGAAGTTTGCAGGCATAGGAATTTCGTAACTGTGCTATTGCATTATAGAGAGCACTGACTTCACATCAAATTGCTTGTCATCCTATAATGCATGGTACATTTACTTCAAAGGGTACAGTGATATCCATACACCTTATGATGATCTATTCATGCTGTGCTTTTCAATTATGACTTTGCATTTGCTCGTATCACAGTTTTAATGATATGAGACTGCTGTGATTTAACGATGAGCAATATTCATGAACTCGCTTTATTTATCATGTTGTTTGTTGTTGCTTGCTACATCTCTCAGTGTTTTGGTGTTTGCTGTGACTTATAAACTGTTTATAACTATTGTTTTATTTTATTGTTGTTAATAATGGCACATCAAATTCAAAGTAAGGGTGCTGTTGCTCCAATGAAATGAAGATTCATGAATATATTGCATTATTACAATTTTAAGATTAAAATGATTAAATTTAGTGACAATGGTATATCGTACACTGAGGTAGGCTACACACTAAGCTTACCTCACACTACTGTTCTTACAGTTGTTAAAAACAATGGTCAAGTTCTAAGTGAAGTGGAAAGTGTTACACTAGTTGATGCTATATTTATCCATAAATGTGACAGTATTATTCCTGAAATGGAAAAACTTTTAATGGTGGATTGATTATCCAAACTGGTTGGCATGTTTCCTTATGTCAAGCTCTTCAGAAAAACTTTTTTGTTTGCATATTTGACATAAATAAATGCTTTATTTATGTTATTTATGCACATATATGACTGTTACATGCATCTTGGGGGGGGGGGGGTATGACATTGGTCTGGAACTAATATGCCATTTGAGGTATGCATGTCCGTATGACGTCAGACATTATGGTAAGGGTCATTACTCAAACAAGTTTAACCTTTTACAGTCTCATCATCAGAAATTAAATTCATGGAGATACACAGTGGCAATAAGTATCTCCTTTGCAGTTTATCATATACAAGTAACAAAATAGCATATCCACCTGGGAGAACATCAGAAATTAATTTTCAACCATCAGTATGACACGTTAGGACTAGCAGATCATGCTTTAGACATCACCTTCACACAAGATTAAATGGGAAAAATCCAAAGTGCACATTGAAGTCATTACAAATTGGAGAGACTGCTTTTGGAATCAGCAGGAACTATGAAACATTCCCCAGAGTTACGGCTATATCAGTTTGTCAATAATCTAAGAAGGAATCACTAAGATTGAATTAATCCTTGTACTTCTCTTTATCCAACAGTAGATGGCACCAAATTAGGATTCTCTTTCTACCATTAACTAATTATTTCTGTTTGGATACTGTGGCCAACTGTTTGTGCTCTCTGAAGATACTAGGTTATTTGTTATTATTATTATGTTAATATCTGATTGACATATGAAAGGTCGCAAGACCTGTAGCAGATTAGTACCCTGTGTGGGCTAGATGATAAGAAGAAAGAAGGAATCTGTTCACATTTTGTTTGAACAACTGATGGTTCTATTCTTTGGGGAAAGCTGTTTCAAAGACCAGAAGTAGATGGAATGAACAAGGAGGGAGTGAAATTGGTTCAGTGAGTTTCAACATGGACTATAAAAGGAGATTGATTAGTTGTGACTCTTGTTCTAATGATTTTGGGAGGTATAAAACCAATGAAATTAGCAGCTAAATAATTATATATCTTATTTTCTTACTTTTTTTGTGTTATAATTAAACTGCAAAAAAATCAAATTGCCAGAACCTTATGCTTTTCTACTTATACATGATTCAAGTTATTTGGACCCCCCCCTAAAAAAAAAAAAAAAAAAAAGTATGGAATCTTCAGCTATTAATGAAGGAGTCTGAAAATCCTTAAAGGAAAATGCAGGCATTTTGTAATATAATAGTTTCCTGAACATTATGTTTTATCATTTTTTTTATTAAAAAAAAAGATATGCAGGCATATATTAAATTAACAAGCAAAAGATCATGTATTGAACTTCCTTTGAAACTTGTCAATTTTTATTTGAATGTGTGCTGCTTTTTTTCGTGTTTCTACTCTGGGTGTTTGTTTTCTTGTTTCTTCATTATACTAATAGGATAATCTTGGCTATCAGCTTCTGCAAAAACATGGGTGGACATCAGGAAAGGGCCTTGGAAGAACAGAGCAGGGTAAGAAAAAATTTTTCATTAAAGGTTCGAACAAGTTCTTGGAGAATCTCAGGAATCAAAATGCAAATATTTTGGATAAATTAGGGGATTTAACAAAAAAAATTAAAAAATCAAAATCAGTTTGGATGCTGATGGCTCTTAGGTGTCGATAAAAACCAAATTGAGTGAAGTATATGAAAATTGGAAAGTAAGTATTGAGAGGTAAGTTAAATTTCAGTTGTATGAGATTTTTTTTATTATAATAGTGGGGTGGAATTTATTTTTATTTTATTATTATTATCTATTTATTTATTATTATTATTATTATTTTTTTTTTTTTGCTAATTTTATCCCTACAGTAAAAGCATGTTCATAAAAAAAGCTAATATATCATTAAATTGTTATAAATTATTGTATGTAGTAAATGTGCATTATTAAATTGTGACATTCTCATTATTGTTCATAGTATACATCATTCATGCTTTTATCTCTTAAAATCATCTTTAGTTTCCTAGTGAAGCCTTTACTTGTTCTTAGCAGATAATGGGGGAGAGAGAGAGATCTTAAATGAGGAAAGATGATCAAGCTCATCTTACTAATATTCTCCAAGCTTATGAACTCATTTTAAATAACCATGAATCATGTTTACACTTATGAATTATTTTGGTTTTTTAATGAGTTGAAAAGATCATTTAATGATGGAATTTTTGATAATCTTTTCAGATTCTTAACTGTAATCAAGTCTTTTTACCTCATTTTATCAAATTTTGCAGTTATTATTAAATTTATTATTATTATTATTGCTTATTATTTGCTAGTAGCTTATGTTAAGGCTTTTACAGTTAATGTAGAGATGTTTTAGTTTTGAATTTGGTTTCTCTCTCAAATTACAGGACAAGGGAACATACAAATAACCAGACTTTTTTCCAGCATCTTTTAAACTTTATTTTTTATATGTTTTTGTTATATTTGATGATATGGAGCTGCTCATTGTTTTGGAAAATATCTCTCTTAATAGTTATGATTGTATTATTTGCTTTCTAAAAATATGATCAGATGTATTATATTTAAGGATGATTTAAAAGTCAAAATTTAAACTTCTGACTTTTAACATGCTTATTCATATATACATTTATATATATATATATATATATGTAGAAAGTATTTTACCTTGGTATAATAAATGTTAAAAATACCAAGCAATTTTAAACCTGGTTTTACTCCATTTCCCAAGTAAGCAAACAGACTTGACTTGTTTGTCTGTTTGCTTACTTGGGAAATGGAGTAAAACCAGGTTTAAAATTGCTTGGTATTTTTAACATATATATATATATATTTTTATTTTTATTTTTTAAACTATGAATGTTTGCAGAGGATATGATATGTTCATAATAAAATCAAAGTTATCAAGTGGCATGAAAGTTTTAAATGGCAGTGCTGTGTTAATTCAAATTAATGATTTATATAATACTAGTATTCCGGTATCAGTTTTTTAATAACATGAAAATTAATATGAAATGGAGTTCTATGTTTATAAAGTTGCGTTTTTTTTATGTTTGAATTTTATGTTTTATACACGTTAATTGCTTCTTTGTAATATATAAAGTAAAAACATATGAATTTTTCATAATATTATAGGTAATGTACTTTGTAACGTACCTAATGGCATTTATACATAATGGTCAGTGTGTTGCTGTAAGGTTTAATTTGGGGTGAGGGGGGGGGATATATATATGTTTATTTATTTTGTCTTTCAGAAAAGAATTATTGTCACTGAAAAGTGCAAAATTGTCAAATGCAGTGGACAAACTTGCAAAGATCTTCAATAATAAATTAAAACAGTTTATGAAGTGTGCGTGTTAGTAATTTTTTTTTTCTTTTTTTCTTTTTTCATTTTGGTAACTTGAATGGTTTGTATACCCCAATATAACATTTAATGTTGGTGCTGTTAATACTGACTTATATTGTGCATATTCACATCAGTTTTAAAACTTAGAAACATTAAGTTTTTTTCTTTAAGATATGAAGTCTGTTCACTGATATATTCTCCCTTTTTCAGTGTAAGATTATGTCAAATGCATGTAAACATCTATGATAGAAAAAAGGAATATGTTTTTCTCTTTTTTGCTGCTTTGTGATAATATTGCAAAAATAAACATTTTATTTTTGATATTTATACTGTCATGTATATAAAGTCATTAATTTACTCTGATTATGATGAACATCATTATAAGATTGTGATTCTTCATTTACAGATTATTGGTAAGTAGGTGTGTGCGTGCTCGCACACACACCTGTGCATGTGTGTATGTGTGTGTGAGAGAGAGTAGCTATAATTTCTGCTAAATACCTATAAAATATAAATGTATTTGTATTTATATATTTCAATGAGACTTTTTTATTATTTTTCTTTATGAATTTTACAGGTGTAAGAAGAAGAGTGTAGATAACTCATCTAAATGTTTTGAAAGGTGTAATATGAGATCTTAATCCTTGCTGTATAACTGAGAATCTATTGATTTTTTCTAAGTCTCTTTTAACAACTGAACTGGCCTTGACCGTTCAGTTGTTAAACTGAATAATTATATGGATGTGAAGTGTCCATTGGAGTTAATATAACATTTGTATACTATTGTAATGTGGGTATGAAGTATATATTTTTGATATATTTTATCCATGTGGACATTTAGGGGTGGGGTTAAAGGTAGTTCAAAAACTGTCCTTAATATTATTTATTCTGTCCATGTTTTCTGAAGAACTTCAAGTTTGACACCTATTTGTAAATCAAAAGTTATCATGTGTAGCAAGAAGTAGTGTTATTATGACTTATAGGTATTATGCCAGCTTAGCATTCAAGCTGAAATGATTGACTGCTGAGCTAACATAATATATTTGCATATGATAGTGATAAAAATACATTCAGTTTTACTGAATTGAGAGGAACTTTTACACTGTAGTTACGTAGCAATTTTATTGTTAGGATTCTGAGAAGGGGAATAAAATTTGAGTTAATGAAGTGTGTGTGAAAAAGTTTTGGAAAAGGGGGATAATGGATACCATAATTCCTTTTGCTCTGAGATTCTGTTTTAAAAAAAAAAAACATCATCCATTTCTCGATATGTACCCTCTAGGGGGGGGGTATTCAGACTACTATTACAGCACTACATTATTATTAATCTCATAACTGCAGTTTTCCTCCAAATAAGTCTATTATTTATTAGCACTTTAATATTATCATATCTAACATTTTGTGTTTCCAAGGCACTTCTGACTGAATCAGCCCACCTAGACCTTCGTCTTTCCTGATCTTGGCATTAAACACGTTTTTCTAACCTTTTCTCACCCATTCTCCTTACACATTCTTGAATGCTAATAATGTCAAGTTCCTTTCTTCATTTTTAATATGATTCTGCCATTGATGCAATCTGTTTACTCTCTTAATTTTTCTTAGAACCCTTATATCTGTGGTTTTTTGATCAAGTGCTTTATTTCTAACCCAACTCTCAGATCCATAACTTAAAACTTGTTTGAACACTGACTTGTATACTGCTAGTTTGGTGTTTTGACTAATTTCTCTTATTTCATATAAATTTATTCAGCTGGTACCCACTATACCAGCTTTGCTTATTCTGCTGTCTATTTCCAGATTCAACTTACCATCTTCATTAAAAAAAACATCCCCAGTTCTAATATCAGGCCTAATGCCACATTTCTTTCATAATGGGATCCATCCCTCCATCTGTTCATTGGATATCAACAGATGCTATATGGTTACTCAGATGCTCGATGATATGCCATACCAGTCCTCGCCATGTCGTGGCGCCCTGTTATATGCTTTTCTGGAGGCCTCAACTCTCTGAAGATCAGTCACTGCAGACACACTATCCATCCATCTCATTGATGGTCTTCCTCTTTTTCCTGGAACTTTACCTTCCATTATTATTGTTTTGAAAAGTCCTTCTCCCATCCTTTCAATGTGTCTAAAGTATTTCAGGTTTCTTCTGTCATTATTCTTAAGGAGTCTAAAAGTTCTACTGACCCATTTCTAGCACTCATCCATTTCTCTTCCTTCAGTAATGTTATCCTCAACAGCCTTCTGTAACACCACATCTCAAAAACAGCAATCCTTTTCCTATCAGACTTCTTCAGGTTTCACATTCACAGTTGCTGTTGGAAAAACAGCTGCATCCAAAATCTTGAGCTTCATTCCTGTGGTGATGGATCCATCCTTCTAGATTTTAGACAAGTCTCTGACTCATGTTTTAGACATTCCTATATTCTTCTGATGTCTTCTGAACAATAATTCTTCACATTAATAATGGATCCCAGGTACTCGAACTTGCTGACTTCCCCAATTCTTTTAGCTGAAGTCCTTTATTCCTACTGATTACATTAACTTTGTCAAGAATTTGTCCTAGTTCTTCCTTGTCATTACAAAGGAGTACTTGTATCATCAGCATACCTCAGATTATTGATCAATCTACCGCTTATCGTAATTCCTGTCTTGAGCTAATCCAATGCTGCACACATGATGTCCTCAGCAGAGCTACTAAACAAGTAAAGAGAAATAGTGATTTTCTTCCTTGACTACTTGTATAATAACTAAAACACTTTTTTTTTTTAATGTTAGTCAAGTGGGTTTTAATTTATTGTCCTACATGTTTCGCCGATTTTTGCTATCGGCATCTTCAGGGAATACAATTGGTAAGCTATATGATGGTAACAGACAAGGTTTTAACCGACAGTTCTAATTCATACAAAATTAGTATTGTGCGAGACAATGCGTGTGTCTCGGGAACATGATTTATTTGTTACGAGACATAATGTAATTGGCGTGAAAGTTCATTTCTTTGATGTTTAGTGATCTGATTAAAGCTTTCCAAATTTCCGGTAGGATTAGACCTTGATTCTTATTTAGGTTTCCTATTGAACGGGTGACCGTAGCAACCTCCTTGAAGGTTCTGGAATGGTAGTTCTCTTTTATATAGGGCACATGACTCTTATCCCACTGAATGAGATGGTTGGTAGAGGCAAAGTGGCAAGAAAGGCCTGAAATATCTTGTCTGTTGTTTCTGACATATCCTATGTGTTCTTTCTGTCTCGTTTTGAAGCTTCTAGAGGTCTGACCAACATAACTAACACCACAGGAGCAAGGTATATTATATACTCCAGAGTACTTGTTGAATGGATGAGGGTCTTTCGGTGATCTTAAAAATTTCTGAATAGTATCGATTGGCTTGAATGCTACTCTAATATTGTATGGTTTTAGAAGGATAGCCAATTTTTTGGAAATACTGCTGACAAATGGAATAGTTATAGTACTGATGTATTGGGTGTCATCACGTTGCCTTTGTGGTATATCCGAAAAGAGGATATTGTTGCAGAGTCTTTTAGGATAACCATTTAAGGATAGCTCTCTGGTTATTGTAGTTAATTCTTTTTGTAAGTCATCTTGGTCTGTGTGTAATGTATAGCTCTTTTCTTAAGCATATGGATAATGCTAAGTTTCGGGGATATATGATGAGACGAGTTGAAATGAAGGTAACGTCCAGTATTCGTAGGTTTTCTATACACAGACAGGTTGATACTGTTATTGGTTTGTTTTTTTATTAGGATGTTTAGAAATGGAAGTTTTTCATCTTTTTTCAATTTCTAATGTGAATTTGATGGTATGGTGGAAACTATTAATTTGGTTGAGATAATCCATTAGTTCTTCTTTTGTATGATTCCAAATGATAAAGATGTCATCAACATATCTGTACCAAGTTTTTGGAGTAATTTGGGATAAGATTTTATCCTAGGTCTTCCATGAATAAGTCAGCACAAGAAGGAGAGAGGGGGCTACCCATGGCTAATCCAGTAAGTTGTTTGTAGACTGTTTTTTGCCAAATGAAATAGTTTGAAGTTAAACAATGATTGAACAAAGTAGTGATGTTTCTTGGAAACAAGTTGTCTAAGATGTTGAAGACTTCCACAACTGGAATGTTTGTAAACAGAGATGTGACGTCAAGGCTTGCTAGTATATCATCTTCAGATATAGGGATTTTTTTTTTTTTAATTTTTCAATAAAATGTTGTGAGTTTTTAATATAAGTATCTGAGTTTGATACTGAATCAATTAATGTCTTCTTCAGAATTTGCCACTGAGACTCCAAGGTTTGGTTCTAATTATCAACCTGCTTCCAATTTTCTTCAGTAATGTTTGTATAGCTGAGTCTACAGGTAAACTGTAGACTCAACTATACAAATCTGCTCAACTTTAATTATTTTTTAAATTTCCTTACATACTGTTCTTTTCAATGTAATATCCATTTTTATCCTGCTCAACACTAAGTAATGGTCAATTTCAAATCCTCTGGACACTCTTATATCTTAAACCAGCATGAAGATATTGCTATCAACAATGACCTAGTCAGTGAGACTTTTTGTGTTGTCTCTCCATGTGAATTTGTGCACATCTTCATGTTGGAACATAGTGTTTTTAATAATTAGTCCGTGTCCTGAGCAGAAATCCAGCAAATATTTACCATTATTATTAGCTTTATCCTTTCCTCCAAATTTTCCCAAAATGTTCCTATATACCAGGTGGGATTCGTTTCCTAATCTGCTGTTTAGATCTCCAACAAGGGCCACTTTTTCTATTTTCTTTATGGCTACCTGTTCTAATGATGCAAACTTTTTCTACTTCTTCCTTAAAAGAACCTTCTGTGGGACCATAGGCACATGTAAGTTTCATTGTCGGTTTCCCAATTTTGAAGTGTGCCCGCATTACTTTACTTGAAACTGTCTTCAAATAAAGATGTTTATCTTCGTCTTTGATGTTGAATGCTATTGCTACTCCTTCCTTTCCTTGATCATTATTGCCTGAATATAACATCCTATACTTATTTGATAAGATCTCACCTGGTTTTATCTTCTTAGTCTCAGTAATGCCAATTATGTCCACATGTTACTTTTCCAGTTCTTCAAGTTCGATTTCCTTTCCATTTAAAAACATTTAACAGTGAAATCATTACTGCACCAAAATTTGAAGGGCCTAAACAGCTTAATTTTATAGTATTTTTAATATAAAATATATATTATTATCTTGACCACTAGTATTAATAAATTAAAGACTTAATTCTGTATGTTAGTCAAGTAAATAATAGTTTAATATCCGATGTTTCACTGACTAATATCTGTCAGCATTTTCAAAGGATACACTGGTAAGTAATAGAAAGTAACAAAAACTAGTAAACTAACCAACAATTCTAAAAATTATGTAAAGTTATCACTGTGCATGATAACAATACGACACGTGATACAATACACGTGTCGCAAGTACGTTTTATTTGTTGAGATATTTATTGTAATTTTCATGAAAGTTCATTTCTTTTTGGTTAAATGATCTGATTAGAGTTTTCCATATATCTGGTAGGATTAGGCCTTGATTCTTATTTAAGTTACCTGTTGAACGGGCGACTGTAGCAGCTTCTTTGAATGTTCTGGAATGGTAGTTCTCTTCTATGTAGGGCATATGACTCATATCCCATTCAATATTATGGTTGGTAGAGGCAAAGTGGAAAGAAAGGCCTGATATATTTTGTCAGTTATTCCTTACATAGCCTATGTGTTCTTTCTTTCTTGTTTCAAAACTTCTAGATGTTTGTCCGATGTAATTGATACCACATGAACAGGGTATGCTATAAACTCCAGAGTATTTGTATCACGTGTCGTATTGTTATCACACACAGTGATAACTTTACATAATTTTTAGAATTGTCGGTTAGTTTCCTAGTTTTTGTTACTTTCTATTACTTACCAGTGTAACCTTTGAAAATGCCGACAGATATTAGTAAGCGAAACGTCGAATATTAAACTATTATTTACTTGACTAACATACAGAATTAAGTCTTTAATTTATTAATAAAATATATAATTTGTATCAGTTGGTTTTATGTATAAATTTCACTTATATCAAATAATAAAAGGCATTGTGAGAAACTGAATAGACAAATACAGCAATCTAACTTTTTTTGACTCTCGAAGTATGAAAACCTCATTTGGCTGATCTTTGAATGATTTAATATGTTAACTGATTCCTGAAACAGCACAATGTAATATGTATTCATTTAACCATATTTTTCAGTTTACTGACAGGTATGAGTTAATCATCGAGAAATCCCTGTAATAGACTTATATGATGTTGTTGAGCCTAAAATCTGTTGGCTTATGATTTAGTATGGAATTGTGCCTGTTCAGATGTGTGAATTAATTTCCTATGGATAAAAGAAATTACATTTTTTGTCAGAAAATGTAAAGGTGATGCAAATAGCATGCAGTTAGCTATGCAAATGATTTCAGTAGTATATTGGGAAGAATGTACATAAAGGAGGCATCAGTAAGCACCATATTCAGTTTGAACTAAAATGGCATCTAGAGCAGTTGTTCTTGGTGAGTGAGGAAGTACTTTGGAGAAGTGAATCTTGCTATAATCTGTCTATATCAAATGGGAGAACCTGCATTTGGTGGCAGCCTGTTAATGTTATGAATGGACTGCATTACTCCAGCTATAAACTCTTAACAGTAGAAGTATAATGTTGGGATGTTTTTTGTCTGGAATTAGTTCATTGACTTTTAGTAAGACTTCCATAAATGGAAAGGTACACTCTTCATGTTCTGCATAATGCTCATGGAATTTCATCACATAATGGACAATACCTGTTCCAGCAAGAAAAAACCCTGCTACCTCCATATGAGATCGGCTAACTCACCTTTGATTGAAATCGTCCAGATAAAGATTCCTCCCATCGCGACGAGAATCGAACTTAAGCGTATTCCAATCGAATTTTCTACATACTTCTGATATATCAGAATTCTTTTCTGATATATCAGAAGGTGAAAAGGAGAAATCTTCTTTGTTCTACTGTAGTAGTAATAAGAATGCATGATATGGAATCTAGGAATTAAAGTATTTTACTTGATTTTTCTGCTGTTTGAAAAATTCATATTCTTATTTCCTTTCCAGTCATTTCATCTCTATATTTCTTTTTACCCTTTTAATTTAATCTTATTTTGTTGCTTAGTTTTAACTTAACTCTGTCTTTTCCTTTCTCCATTTTTCTAGCCATCAGATATTTTCTCTGTAATTTTTTTTATTTATTTTTTATTTTATTTTATTTTTTTTAATCTCATGATGCTCATGAGTTCTTTCATACCCTTTACTTTCAGAACTACTTTATATTTGCTTGTCAGTGAGTTTCAACATCCAAGTAATGCCCATACATGGTAGTACTAATGTACTATAGGTTGATCAACCAACCTCTTGTGTATGGGCTCAACATAAAAATGATATATGCTGTCTTGTGCACTTTGCAATATGTTCCCTGAACTTCATTGGCTTGTCTGCCAATATTCTTCAATTCTTAACATCATCAGTTGCTTTGCAGTTTCATCAGACTGCAAAGATTATAGATTACGGACCACAAGGATTATATCAGATTGTCATACACATCTTGCAATCTTTTCAGCCAGCATGCAGAACTTTATACTTTGCCACATTAAACTGGTAACTGTTCTCATTGCCCCCAATATCAGTCCACATGGTGCAGGATTTCTACATTACTTTTATTTTCTTTTGTGCTTCCTAGTTTAGCACTATCAGCAAACAACTGGAGATTCTCCCCAAACTCATTACCATACAAATTAAACTGCAGCAGTCAAAGCATAGAGTTTAGTGTCACCATACTGGTGAACCACCCTTCTCTGTGATTGTGCCTCACCATATGCTACTTTTGAGTAAAACAGACCCTTGCTTGTTTAACTGAGGATATTTAGGAGTACCTCTTATCAAAACAAAGAAGAACAAAAATAGATGAGGTACTTCTAAATAACAGCTACAAGACTATTCAGACAAAAGGGATCAGAGAAAGGAAGGAGTAACTATAGCACTCAACAATAAACATGAAGTAAATTATACTTACCAAGAAAATTAGCTTTTTAACTTTTATAAATTAGTCTCTCCCAAAAAAATCATTATTGCTGTTATAACAATGATAATTCTATGAGGTTTTAAGGTAATATAATATTATTATTCATATCTCTTAAACACTGTAGCTACGATGGTAGGAATCAACATTCTTAAATTCTATATAAATTTATATCAATTAAATGTTGATAAAAACAAAAATTCACAAATAATAATTGTTGTGTAAACTAGTATTTTTCATAAATTATTTGGCTTAAATTTCCAGACAGTGCTTTGATACTACATTTGAGCTCAGTATTTAAAAAAAGAAAAAAAAAAATCTACATTGTTTTAAGTAGCATCTGGAAGCAGGACTCAGAGAGAGAGGATAATAGAGTAAAATATTTGATATCTCATTAATACCAGAAATAAACTTAAATACCAAATTGTGGGATAAAAGAGAATTTATGGTTTTGTTTGGATGATCTCCCACAAGGAGATCTTCCAATAAAAACAAGCATATTGTTCAGAGAACACGTGCATTTTGTGGATATAATATACTGGCCTCAACTTTAGCAGCCTCTTCAACTGCAATTCCTATCAAACTACAGATCCCAGATGCAACTCTCTATCTTGTTACTTTTATGTATTTAAAAATGAGAGAAATGAATTTAAATAGATTTAGCTAAAATTGAAAAATTTAATTTGAAAATAAAATCAATTATAAATTTATTTTTTGTTCAGAATACATATTTTAATATCTCTTGCATGACTTATAATATAACAATTGTCTTGTTTTCTTTGTCGGTAAACTGGATGAAATTAGTAAAGTTGTCTTCTTGAATATGGATGAATCCACTATCACTAATGCTCAGTGTCAAACAATGCAAACAAATTAATTGTTATTTTCTCATAAATTGTGAAGAAAGTGTACCCGTTACAGGTTTATTGAATATTAATGCATTTAATTGTTCTAGGTATAGCAAGTAATTTAAGTTTGTTGCCATGTTGCAGTTGTTCGGAACCTTGTATTTCCGATATTTGAACACTTGCATCTTTTGCATTGCTTTATTCTTCATAATGCTCCTACCAATGTGTTGCTTTTCCATGAAAATAGTAATATTTTTCATAATGGTAAAGATAATGACAGCATATATGGTGTGCTCATTAAGTAATGAGACAATTATTATATCAAAATAAAGAACTATATTTGGAATTGTCAATTACACAGATTCAAAATAATCTCCTTCCAACTCCACACAATGTTTATCAGGGCAGTGGAAGTCCTGAATGGGAACCTCCTTTAGTCTCTGAGTCACATTGCATTGGTTGTCCTCAATGTTGCTGAAGCTCTCTCCTCTTTCAAGGCATTCATCTTTGGGAAGAGAAAAAAAGTCTGCGAAAGCCAAATCTGGTGAATATGGGGGATGTTCAATCACACAGATTGTCTTCAAAGCCAGAAACTGCTTCACAGGGAGTGCACAGTTAATGTGTGTGGCACAAACCTTCAACAAATCTTCCTTTTGTGCAAAATCTCTTTCTAAGATTAATCGGGCTGTCCTTATTGAAGCTGTACAGTGAGTAGCCTGGTTATTCGGCTGTCATGGGCAACAATTTCCCTAGCTTTCACCACATTTTCATTTGTCTGTGCAGAAACACTGGCAGTTCACAGTGTAGTTCATCTTCCAGGGACTCCCTCCCCTTTTTAAATGTTGAAAATGCGGAACACCAGCGCATGACTCAGACAATTTTTTTTCCAGGTCTTGGTACACTTCTGTAGCAGTTTTTCCTAATTTACAGTAAAATTTTATCACAGCTCTTTGTTCCATGATGCAATTTTTGACACTCCACTCAAACACTCTTACATCAATGGTTGCCACACGAAAACTGCTGCATCACCCAACTCGAAAGTTGCATCTGCAATTACAACACACACTAGCAGTCAAAACTGTAAACATGTTTGTTACTTTTATTCAAAGAGCTGTCTTGTAAAAAATCTAATCTCATCACTTAACAGGCACACTGTGTATGTTGATAGTCAAACCAATTATTTGTTTTTTTATTAGCATGTTAGCATGCAGTTACCTGATTGCTTTCATACTGGAAACACTATGATTGACTGTTTAGTGTGAATTCACAAGTTCAATCTCATTTCTCACTGCATTTAAAAAAACTCAAAAAAACTAATACGTAGTTTGAAGATTGTATCAAAATATTTGTTTTTCATCTTAGCTCATAGCAAAACACCGAAAGATGGGTCATATCTAAGGGTTATTGTTTTTGCTGCTTCAATCCTTTAATAACAAGAAAATGAAAATCATCCCTGGTGTAAAAGACTTGAGCATCTAAGTTATGGTATAATATAAATTTGCAGGTAGCTTAATTCTTTAACTTTATGAGATAGAACCTTGGAATCTTCAAGAAGGAATAAGAAGGACTATCTTTTTAGTTCCACCTCTTGTATCCACTTCCATTCAGAAATAGCGGGGGGAAAAAATCCAACTTCTTTATACTAGTTGGATTTGATCATGTTTAGCATGAAGATGTTCAGAATAGGTTGTGCACCTTTGATCTGCAACTTTTTGCTATCTATAATTGTTAGTTTTCTTATGTGTGCTGTATTCTTTCTTCCTTGATATTAATGACTTTCACTGAGCATGTATTCTATTTGGACTTCTTCCGATAATAACACATTGCACTCCTTTTGCCCAGATGTCACATAGACTCCTGAAACACTCTTTGCAGGTCTCAGAAGAAGAAGAAATTGTTATAAAATATTTATAGTTATATATGTATGAGTAGATATACCATGTTGAGTTAACTCTAATTTCTTAGGAAACATTTGCATTTCATTAAGTTATTATATTTCTTATAACTCTCAATATGAGCATTTTTTCTGAATTGTTTTGTGAATTCAAATTAACAGATTCATGCTTTTAAAGGTACCAAAAAATAGCTGTATAAAACTGTAATTATCAACATTTTGTATTTCTTCATTTATTATTATGATTTTTTTATTTGCCATGCATCTGTGCTTAAAAGTGACAAAGCAGACTGGAAGTTGTATGAACTTGTTTGTCATTAGTTTTTAAAGGTTTGTATTTAAATCCAGAGATATGATTAGTTGAGCAGTTATTTTCTGCTTAATAACTACAAGATCTTCAGATATTCAGGTAAAAAATGGTGGTATTGCATAAACCTTTTTTTGGAGTTTGTCCAGTATTAGTTCTAACATTTATTTAAAATTAACAGCAAAAATATAATTCTGAGTTTTATTGTTATTAATTAGCATTTTAAATTATATTTAATGAGGAATTCTATTCTTGTTCTCACATGATATTCAACATGTGAACTTTTGTTTGCTCATGTTTGATTAAAACAAGGATGAATACAAAAAAAAAATATTTTTTAAGTTTAATTTACTTTCCTTTCCATCAAAAAAAAAAAAAAGAAGCGCAACTGTAACATTTTGATTGTAGCCATTATCATTTTTCAATTATTTATGGTTCCTTGTAGATAAGCTTTATAAAGAGAGCATAAATGTTTGTTTCTTTTATTTCCATATTTCCTGGTAATTCCTTGTGCTTAATGTCTTTCAGAAATATTATCTCTCTGAAGTACATTTTTCGTTTAACATTGTTTAGAGTTCAGGTTATATAAATGGCAACTATTGTTTCATCAGAACTTTCTTACTAATGTGTTTTGCCCCCCCCCCCCCCCCCAGTGTTTTTTTTTTTTTTTTTTTTTTTTTTTTTTTGTTTGTTTAAATTTATATATACAAATATATGTAAATATTAAAACTGCATTATTGCAGAGACAAGGAATATTGAGATGTTCTAAATTATATACGTTTTATTAACACATACTTTACATAATGTACATGATATATAATTTTATACTTAAGGTAAAGGTCTAGTGGTAATAGTAGCTGGAATAATTTATTTTCCTAAGTAGTGGATAAATACAATAAGCCAGCATTTCTCAACCTTTCTAAGCCCAAGGACCAGTAAAATGCCTAAAACAATTCTACGGACCACTAAGTTATGTAATTTTTTTAAAAACCTATTACCAACATTTGGGAAAAACTGTGCCATTTATAACATAATAAATCAAAAAGCATGTTTTGATTACATATGAAAACATAATTAAATTAGAAGTAAATGATTAAAAGTGTATCATCATCAAACAAAGTTTTAAATTTTATTAAACAAATAAATAATATGATATAATTATGTCACTACTTACTTTTAATGAGATGGTTGAGCTTCTCGGTCTTTGCAAAGTTGTTAGATATCTGCCTCAATATTGATCAACTTCAGTCGAAGATCGGCACAAACTCTAAGAGGATTTCTGTATTTTGTTTTTATTTGAAGGAGCGATGAAAATTCTTTCTCACAAAGACAGGTTATAGAAAACTGCATGACGATTTTCAATGCTGCTTCAGATAATTCGGGAAATTCACTTCTCACTGAAAGCGAGATCCAGAATCGAACCAAACCAAGATCACGGAATTCCATTTTAAGCCCGCTCTCACTTGAAAAGTCAATTAACTGTTCTTTTTTCGATAATGAAAGGTCGTTCTTATGAAATGGATCGTGAACCCACAGAAATTTCTTATACAAGTTATTCGGAAAAAATGTTTCGAAATTCTGTTTCAGAGTTTTGAAGTGGTCACAAACTCTTTCCAGAAACTCAGAATCAACAAAAATATCATTTTCCACTAAAAAGGATTCCAATGTTGGAAAAGATGCAAATTGTGTCTTTTACAAAACACCAGTTTATTCTCAAATGCCTTTATTTTGTTATAGGCATCAAGAACAGTTGAAGAATTTCCCTGAAAGGAGAGATTTAGTTCATTTAATTTTGAAAAAATGTCTGAAAGATAGGATATTGTTGATAACCATGCTTTGTCAACAAGGAGTGATGCAAAATTAGAATTATGTTCATTTACAAACAATAAAACTTCATGCCTTAATTGAAATAACCTTGTTAGTACTTGTTGCTAGAAAGCCAGTGAATTTCAGAATGAAGCAAAAGCACTGCCCAATTTCATCTCAGAGTACTGAAAATAACCTGTTATTTAATGGTCGAGCCTTAATAAAAATTAACTAGCTTTACAGCGTTGTATAGTACAGTTTTAAATTCTGGTGGCATTCCTTTTGGAGGCTTATGCTTCCCATGTATGAAACAATATACCCGATTCATATCCAGAGCTACTTCCTTGACCTTAGAAACAATCCCACTGTGCCTGTCTGTAAGGGCACAATACATCTTTCCCACTGGATCCCTTTGTGTATTGTGTAATTATTGCGAGTGTGAAATATTTCTTCTCCAATTGTTCAGGATGACAAAGTTCTACAAAGCAGATTATCGTCATGAATGTTATCATGTGCATATCTTACATAGCATATTAACTGTGCATCATTTGTAACATCAGCAGTCTCTCTGTTTGTAATGCGTAATAAGGGCCTTAACTCTTTCGATTAACTGAGATTCTACGTCGCCTGCCATATCATTAATTCTGTGACCAACAGTGTCATTTGAAAGAGGAATCAAATCAACATCTTTTAGTAAAATTGCATGCTGGTGATCTGAGTCACATTTCCTGGTGCACTTTGTAAATGGATTGCTACTTGTATGTTTCAAACAGCATAAGCTGATTTGAACCCCTTTTTTCAACATCAGTGATGTTGGGGGTAGCAACATGATATGGGATATTTTTTGCTGGTCAGAATTAGGACCTTTATTTGATATTCATTGAAGTATAACTGGTGTGGCCTGCTGACACCTTGTAGCAAACTGTATTCATTTTATTATTTCTTTTACAAGTACATTTACTATTCATTTTACAAGTATGTTGTACTTGTTCTTAGAAATCCATGTTGTAAGAATTAGTTTGAGGAACAAATAGAATGTCCATTGAATTCACTCTCTGAATGATGCAAGTATAGACAATGCACTCTGTTTCATTCAAGAACTGTGAGTATGGAGTATATTTTGCTGATCAGAATTAGACATTTTATATTGACCAATGTAGGATGGGTATGGCTTGATGGCAGCAGCTGCTAGAAGACTATGCATTCTACTGTTGCACCTGTTGTCAGATGGAAACACTCTTCCAGGATGTTAATGGCCCTATGTCCCAAAAATTAGCTTCAGGAACAAATGGAGCACATCAACCATCTTCAATATTCATTTGTAAAATTAATTATAATTTAGAATTATGAATCTTACAGTTGCTTTTATACTTTGCAATTCATATTAGTTTCAGTTTCATAATTCAGCACTTACCACATGCCCAATTAAGAATTGATATTTATGCCTAAAGAAAAAAATGTAAATTGTTTTAGATGAAACGTACTTACCAAATATCTGATAATCGTAATAATTTATATGGTAATTTATTTCACTTCACCATTTGTTAAGTGTACGGTAATATCAGTTGTTTATCGTAAAGGCATTTTCCTTTTGCTGATGACGATATGATAGTCATTACTAAGTGTGCATGCACACCAAGGAAATTCATTGGAGATTTGGTAGTGACACTCTGACAGGCAGTGTCACTACCAAAAAAAAAAACAAGAGAGGGAGTTTGAGAATGACCACCAGAGAATTTTATTTTTAGAATTCTCTGTAAAACTTGACATTTGGAATCTCGGATGGTCAGTTTCGAAAAGGAATTTTAACAAGGTGAATCCGATAAAGGATTCTGATTGTTCTTCTTATTAAAGACCTGAAATTCAGGTACCACATTGCACAAGTTGCGAAGACATCATATCAGATAATGGCAATGATGCAGAAATAAAGAGGTTATGATGCCATTATATAAGGCCTTATATGGATTATTGTGCACAGATTTGTTTTCATGGTGATGAGAATATGTTAAAAAGGATCCAGACGAGATTCACAAAGGTGGTCTTCGGAATATGGAATACAAGGGCAGATTGAGAGAATGTAAATTGCAAAGCCTCGTGAATAGGAGGATGGGGGAGGGTTATGATCATCATCATCAAATTCCTGACAAAAACCCTCAAGGGATGTATAGCACTACATGAAAAACTTAAATCATTACTAACTTCCTATCTACAATTTTCCTCCAAATTATTCTGTTATCAGTCAAGACCCCCCAACATTATCAGGTCTTATATTTCTGTCTTCTAAGCCACTTTTTACTGTATCAGTCCACCTATATCTTGGTCTTCCTCTGAGTCTTTTTCCTGTTAACCTGGCAGAGAATACTTGTTTTGCTAATCTTTCTTCTCCCATTCTGTTTAAGTGACCATACCACCTGAGATTAGCTCTGATAACACATTCCTGGATGCTAACAATGTCAAGTTCGTTTCTAATATCCTTGTTTTTAATATGATATTGCCATTTATGCCATCTGTTCACATTACTAATCTTTCTCAGGACTCTCATACCTGTGGTCTCTAGTCTTTGGTCAAGTGTTTTATTTCTAACCTGGCTCTCAGATTCATAAGTTAAAATGGGTTTGAACACTGTCTTGTGTGCAGCTAATTTAGTGTTTTGACTAATTTCTCTCTTATTCCATATAAATTGATTTGATTGACTTCCTACCATACCAGCTTTGTTGATTCTGTTGTCTATTTCCATATTTAATTTACCGTCTTCACTAAAAATCTTACCTAAGTAACTGAAATGTTTTACTTGCTGTATAGGTTCTCCATTTACAATGTAGTTGATATTTTCAGTGCTTCTGCTTATTTTCATTGTCTTTGTCTTGTTATTGCTAATTATGCTGGTCATGTTATGAGGGATATGATTGAGACATAATCTAGTCAGGGTTGTTATCGAGTTGACATGGAAGAGATTTTTCATAGAATGGGAGAAAGAGGTAGAACAAGAGGCTATCACTGAACACTGTATAAGGAGGGTGTTAGCAGAGGAGTGAGGAGCAAGTTCTTTGCTGGAGAGTGGTTGGTGAGTGGGGAATGCATTGCCTGAGTGTGTTGTGAATATAGGTACATTGAATCAGTTTAAGGCACGGTTCGATGAACTTTGTGTGGTGTAGTGTGTATCTCCCATGACGAGTCTAACTCCATGGAGGTCAGGTGTTTACATTAAATAGTAACTGAATTGTCTGAGGTCAGACTATATTTATACTCTGTGAGGCAGAGTGAGGATGTAGGAACAAGATATGTATACTAAATATAGAAATACTTTATAGTCCCATTGAAGTTAAGAATACAAAGGAGAAGTTTTACATTTTGAGAAAATGCCTGATAAAAAATATGCACACTAACAAACTTTTTGTTGTCTGTGAGAGTTTGTTGCGAAAAAAAGTGCTTTGTCTGCTAGAATGCCAGTACATATAAAACAAATTAATAATGGAATGAGTCAGTTTGTGAATGAGTTTATCCTCTAAAGATAAAGGCAATCTCAAAAAAAAAAAAAGAAAAGAAATTTTGGATCCAAATTAGCTTTCTAGTTATTAATTTAATTATATTTGCTTATATACAGTTTAGTTTTATAAAAAATAATATATATAATAATAATGTTAATAATAATAATATATACATAAAATAATATATATACAAGTAACTCCCATATAACAATGTTGTTAGGGTCCTAAAAAATTCCGTGTTATGCAAATTCATATTATAAAAACAAACAACTAGTACGAAAACAGGGTTAGGTTCCAAAAGTTAAAAAAAAACTATGCTATTTTCTTTTTATTTATAACTAAGAGAAATGTATGTTTATTAAAACAATAATTGATCAAAAGTATTACATATTAATATTATTACATAATGTTTTCTTTGTCATCACTAAGTACCATTAAACAAGGGTGTTTTCTTTCTGACAAATCCTCATCTTCTGGGCTTTCTTCAGCAGCAACTTGAGTTCTATGCTCTACTTTTTGCAAAAAAAATCTGTTATTTTCGATTATTTGCTTTTAGCTGAGAGATCTTTATAAATTTCATTGTATGGAGCTAAGCACTTGTGAAGTTCTCTCAAATTTTGTGCTTCTTTCAGTGGAAGGATCTTCATTTAGTAAATATAAACTCCAATTGTTCAGCTAAGTCTAGGCCTTTCTTTATGCTTTTAGGGTAACTTCATTGTTTCTATCTGTGCAATCATCCTCTGAATTAATTTGGTTTATCCCAGATGCAATTTCCACCAATTCTTGAATATCATCGACATTCATATCGTCAAAATCTTCCCCTCCTAGAGACTTAGCAAGTTATATTATTGCATTCGTTCTGTTTTCTGCTGGCTCGATTAGATTTTCACTTTGAACTGACTCTAGCCATATATTTTTCCAACAGGCATTTAACGTTGTCGGTTTTATTTCTTGGATGGATGAAGTTATGAGATTAATACAGTCCAAAATTGTAAAAGGTTTCCATGTCCCCATGACTTCGATAGATTCATCGTTGACTTTATTCAAAATCCATTGCAACGATTTCCTGATGTAATTTGTTTTAAATGTAGCTATAATTCCCTGATCTAACTGTTGAAGTAATGCACTAGTATTTGGTGGTAAGAAAATTATTTTGACATTTGGGCGATTTAAATCTTTTGGATGACCGGGTGCATTATTCAATATCAGTAGAACTTTAAAATCTAGATTTTTTTTGCTTTAAGTAGTTTTCCATACTTGGTACAAAACAGTTTAGAAACCATTTTTTAAATAAATCAGTAGTTACCCAAGCTTTCTTATTTGCTGTCCAATATACCAATAAAGCTCTCTTATTTAGGTTTTTCATTGCACCAGAATTGAGGGATTTATAAACTAGCATGGGTTTTACCATGTGATCGCCTGAAGCCACACTGCACGTGAGTAATGCCATATAGTCTTGATGCTTCAAAAACGTGGTGCAACTTTTTCATTTTTTGAAATAAACGTTCTCTTGCGCATTTTTTTCCACCAATGGCTCATCTCGTCGGCATTAAAAACCTGTTGTGTTGTATATCCACCCTGTTCAATAATTTTTTGCAATTCCTTTGGATAAGTTTTGGCAGCTTCATTATCAGCTGGTGTGCTTTCCCCTTGTATTTTTATGTTTCGTAATGAAAAGCGTTTTCTAAAACAGCTCAACCAACCTTTGCTACCAACAAAGTCGGGGTTAATAGCAGATTCTCCATTTTCTTTTAAGTAGTTGAAAAATTTTAAAGCTTTTTGTTTAATAACATTGGTGTCCACCTTTTTTTTTGAGCAGTCATCAATCCAAATACTAAGAGCTTTTTCCATTTTTCCAAGTATTGGTGTTCTGGGACAAGCTGTCATATTTACAGAGATAGAACAACCTGCAGCAACGGAAGCTCTAATTTTCTGTTCATTTTTCTGTATGGTCTGGATTGTTGCTTCATTTAAATCCAAGGTTTTTGCAACATATGATACTTTTTTTCCCCCCTTTTTAAGACGATCCAACATCTGTATTTTTAATTCTAGCAAGAGGAAATGCCTTTTAGAGGTTCTTTTTTACTTCTGGCAGGCATTGTTCAGGGCTACAAATTAATTCACAAAAAAGAAATATTTAACACTTCTTTAAAATAGGTTCAATAATAATATATACAAATAATACACCATTTTGTCATGTTGTACCATCATTTTTTATTTAGTGTGAACTGTAGACTAAAATACACAAAGATTATTGAAAAAAACAAATGAAAGAGTTTGAGAACAGGAATCAAATCTTGGAGATTCAGTGGCAAGCCTTGAAGAAAGCCCTGATTGATTCAGCTAGAGAAGCATGTGGTGAAGTTGTCTGCAAGGATAGAAAAATTAGAACGCCATGGTGGACACAGGAAGTTAAAGAGGCAGTGAAGGAAAAGAATAAGGCATATCAAAAGTTCCTCACAAATAAGTCAGCTTGTGCTCTTAGAGAATACAGAGACAAATGCAAGAATGCTAAACACTGTGTAAAACTAACTAAACAAAAGTCATTGGAGGACTTTGGCAAGAATATAGAAAATAAATATCAAGAAAGTGGCAAAATATTCTGGAGGTTGTTGAAGAAGCTTAGGAATGGAGGAAAGAGTGCTGTCAAAGGAGTTAGAGATGATAAAGGTGAAATGAAAATGGGAGAAAAAGATATCCTTGAAGTATGGAGTAATTACTTTGAAAAACTGTTAAATGAAACAAGCAGTGATGACAGTGCAGTTGTAAAAAACACTAACCAGGCATGCAGTCAGGAATACATATCCATACTTGAAATAGAAAAAGCTATCAAAGGCTTGAAATGTGGAAAAGCAGCAGGAATAAATGATATTCGACCAGAAATGCTGAAGTATGGTGGTATAAAAGTCACAGTGGCTGCACTGCATAGTTCAGAAAGCCTGGACAGAGGGACGAATTCCCGATGATTGGAGTAGAGCTCTCATAGTACCCATATATAAAAAGGGAAATAAAACTGAATGTGAGAATTACAGAGGTATTTCCCTACTGAGTGTTCCTGGCAAGATCTATGCAAGTATACTTGAGAAACGGTTGAGAAGAATTGTGGAAGAAAAGCTGGGTGGAGAACAAGCTGGATTCAGGCCAAATAGAGGCTGTCAGGATCAGATCTTCACTTTACGACAAATAGTTGAGAAAGCATGGGAATATAACAAAGATCTGTATTTAAGTTTTGTCAATTTGGAAAAGCATATGACAAGGTGCCAAGAGAGAAGCTATTCAATACACTACAGTTATATGGTGTCAATGGGGCATTATATCAAGCAATACTTAGTGTTTATTTGAGTTGTAAGTCAGCAGTTAGAATTGAAGGAAGTAGAGGAAGATGGTTTAATGTTAAATCTGGTGTGAGACAAGGATGTACCTTATCCCCTCTGTTATTCATTATCTATATGGATCAAATTATGAAGGAAAGTGGTATTAAACATGATATCAAAATTGGAGATGTTAATGTCACCTCTTTGCTTTATGCAGATGATGTTATACATTCTAAATAAATCCGCTACAAGTCTGCAAGATTCTCTGACTAAATTGAATAACTGTTGTAATAGATATGGTATGAAGGTCAGCAGTAAAAAGACAAAGACAATGAAAATAGGCAGAATCATTGAAAATGTCAACTGTGTTGTGAATGGAGAACCTGTGGAAGAAGTAAAACATTTCAGCTACTTAGGCACGATTTTTAGTGAAGATGGTAAATTAAATATAGAAATAGCCAACAGAATCAGCAAAGGTATGGTGGGAAGTCAATTGAATAAATTCATATGGAATATGAGAGAAATTAGTCGGAACACTAAATTAGCTGTATACAAGACAGTGAACCAGTTTTAACTTATGGATCTGAGAGCTGAGTCAGAAGTAAAACACGTGACCAAAGAGTAGAGACCACAGATATGAGAGTCCTGAGAAAGATTA